>NC_090650.1:376830164-377067664 GCF_040937935.1 Hyperolius riggenbachi
TGTGCTCTGTGTCGCTGCTGGGAATAGTGGTACACCGCTCAGCCACACTATATAGCATTCTGTTTACTGTTCTGTGTCTGCTGGGAATAGTAGTACACCGCTCGCTCAGCCACACTATATAGCATTCTGTTTACTGCCACTCTGTGTACCTCGCTCAGCCACACTATATAGAATTCTGTTTACTGCCACTCTGTGTCTGCTGGGAATAGTAGTACACCGCTCACCCGCCACTGTATAGCATTGTGCTCTGTGTTGCTGCTGGGAATAGTGGTTCACCGCTCACCCGCCACTGTATAGCATTGTGCTCTGTGTCGCTGCTGGGAATAGTGGTACACCGCTCACCCGCCACTGTATAGCATTGTGCTCTGTGTCGCTGCTGGGAATAGTGGTACACCGCTCACCCGCCACTGTATAGCATTGTGCTCTGTGTCGCTGCTGGGAATAGTGGTACACCGCTCACCCGCCACTGTATAGCATTGTGCTCTGTGTCGCTGCTGGGAATAGTGGTACACCGCTCACCCGCCACTGTATAGCATTGTGCACTGTGTCGCTGCTGGGAATAGAGGTACACCGCTCACCCGCCACTGTATAGCATTGTGCTCTGTGTCGCTGCTGGGAATAGTGGTACACCGCTCACCCGCCACTGTATAGCATTGTGCTCTGTGTCGCTGCTGGGAATAGTGGTACACCGCTCAGCCACACTATATAGCATTCTGTTTACTGCCACTCTGTGTCTGCTGGGAATAGTAGTACACCGCTCACCCGCCACTGTATAGCATTGTGCTCTGTGTCGCTGCTGGGAATAGTGGTACACCGCTCACCCGCCACTGTATAGCATTGTGCTCTGTGTCGCTGCTGGGAATAGTGGTACACCGCTCACCCGCCACTGTATAGCATTTCTGTACTGCCACTGTACTGCTGCCAGTCAGCGTGTACTTTAAGGATAAGTGAAATGAGGAAGAAATCCGGTGAAAGAGGGAGGGGCAAGGGAAGAGGTGTTTCCCCTGACGGTTCACGTACAGGCCACAGGGGAGCACCCAAGAAAACCCACTCAATACCGCCCATGTTGTCCAGGACAACAACCCTCACAAATCCAAAAGAACAGGACCAGATAATTACTTGGATGACCTCTCAAGCGTCCAGCAGTGGGTTAAGCAGCACCAGCACATCACGCACGAGGTCCGAGTCCTCAGCCAGTTACAAGGAGCCAGTGGGCACAAAGCTGACACAACCGGCAGCGACACCACGCACACAACTGCCAGATATCCAGTCCGATGAATTACCTCAGGACACAATGGGGTATTCGCAGGAGCTATTCCCAGCCCAACAAACTTCCACCTTTCAAAGGTCAATGGAGGAACAACCAGAAATGTTGTGCCCGGATTCACAACCATTAACTGTGGGAAATGCACCGCGCACTGAAATACAAGGCGGGTCCGAGGAGGACTCGGAAACCCAAATCCCAGAGCAAGTTGGGCAGGAGGGGTTGCAATTGCAGGAGGTCGGCCGACAAGATCTGGAAGACGACGTTGGAGTGAGCTGCGCAGAGGTTGTTCTGGGGAGCTCTACTCCACGGCGGCGGCCCCCCACAATGACATATGACGAGTTTCAGGAGATGGAAGAGGAGGGTATGGACAATGTGGACAGAGACCCAGATTTTGTTTGTGAACGAGAACATCGCCGTCGTAGCAGCAGCACAGATGAGTCTGTTGAAGAACCCACTGCTGCACGAGTTCGCCTTGTGCCACAAGGTAGGCGGCGCGCAATTTCAGGCACCACAAGCGTGGAAGTTCAAGTGAGAGGCAAAAGAGGAGCAAACAGAAATCGCCAGCAAGGCAGGTGCTCCAAAGTCTGGGCTTTCTTTGAAGACTGCAGTGAGGATGTTACCATGGCGATTTGCAAGGTGTGCAAGACCCGCCTGAGCAGGGGGAAAAGTATTAACAACCTCTCCACCACCAGCATGAGCCGCCACATGCTATCCAAACATCCCACTCTGTGGGCAAATGCGGCAGGACAGGGTACCAGCAACACTGCCTCCCTTGGGTTCACCAGACTCACCACCAGACCCGCCTCAGCAGCAGCAGTAGCCCAGCCATTGCGTGGTTCACAACATTCACAAACATCAGACGACGCTGACACTGTCACTTTCCGGAGTAGTGCTCTTGAGGTCTCCCAGTGTTCATCAAACACAACAACCAACAGCCCTTCCGTGTGCAGCGCTACGGTTCAGTTGTCTGTGTCGGAGATGTTTGAGCGCAAGAGGAAATTGCCAGCAAATGACCCCCGGGCCGTGGCAGTAACAGCCAGCATAGCCAAGCTTCTGGCCTGCGAAATGCTGCCATATCGAGTGGTGGAGACAAACAGCTTCAAGGGCATGATGTCAGTGGCCATCCCACGTTACGTGGTTCCCAGCCGCTACCACTTTGCGCGCTCTGCAGTGCCTGAGTTGCATGAGCACGTGGTCAGCAAAATAACCCGAAGCTTGAAGAATGCCGTTGCCTGCAAGGTTCACCTCACCACTGACACCTGGACGAGTGCGTTCGGCCAGGGTCGATACATCTCCCTTACCGCGCACTGGGTGAACCTTGTGGAGCCTGGCAGCGATTCCTCACCTGCTACGGCACGGGTGTTGCCCACGCCGCACACAGCTGCACCGCCGTCCCTCCCACTGGATAACAACAGCAGCACCTACCTCTCTGACTCCTTCTCCTCCAACGCATCTCAAAGCTGTACCTCATCCGGAAACGCTAACCCAACAGCAGTAGGATCGTGGAAGCAGTGCAGCACAGCTGTTGGCATGCTTCAGCAAGCGTTGCTGAAGCTGATCTGCCTTGGGGATAAGCAGCACACAGGGGAGGAAATTTGGAGGGGAATAAAGGAACAGACGGATTTGTGGCTGGCACCGCTGGACCTGAAACCGGGCATGGTTGTGTGTGATAATGGGAGTAATCTCATTCGCGCTTTAAGGTTGGCTAAGCTGACACACATCCCTTGCCTGGCGCACGTGATGAACCTAGTAGTTCAGCGGTTCCTGAGGACATACCCAGACGTGGCCGATCTTCTGTTGAAGGTGCGACGAGTGGCCAAACATTGCAGAAATTCCAGTACTGCTTCGGGGGCACTCGCCAAGATGCAGGAGCGCTTCAATCTCCCCCACCATCGCTTGCTGTGTGATGTCCCTACGCGCTGTAATTCTACGCTGCACATGCTAGCCCGCTTTTGCGAGCAGAAGAGTGCAGTGGTCCAGTACATGACGGCGCAGTACCGAGGCGCATCCGGACAGCTGCCAAGCTTCTGTGGATCCGATTGGGCCAACATGTTGGACCTCTGCCAAGTCCTCCAAAATTTTGAGCAATCCACGTTGCTTGTGAGCAGTGACAACTCTTCAGTCAGCATTACCATACCACTGCTGTGTTTACTGAAGAGGTCGATGTTGAAAATCAAGGAAACAGCTGTCATGATGCAACTGGGGGAATCTGAGGGAGAAAACGATCAGCGTGATGGTACCAACATCAGGCCATCCGCCTCAGGAAACGCTGGCCCCAGCAGCTATGACGAAGAAGAGGAGGAGGAACAGCTGGAGTTGGAGCAGGAATTTCCTGCCACCACTGATGAGGGCCAGAGCGGTGCACGTTGGACTTCCACAATTCAGCGCGAATGGTCAGCAGAAGCAGACCAGGAAGAAGGTGACGACTATGATGCATCACAACAACTATCACAACGCTCACAAGAGGATGATGAGGATTCTGGCAGGACTCTGGCACACATGGCTCAATTCATGCTAGACTGCATTGAACGCGACCCACGCATTGTGCGCATTCTGGACAACACCAATTACTGGGTTTATACCCTTCTGGATCCACGGTACAAACACAATGTTCCAAAACTGCTTGAAGAAAGAGTCAGACAGGTCAAAATGGAAGAATACCAGCAGGCCCTTGTGGAGACTTTAGAGAGGAGATTGACATCCTCCCCCTCCTCTAGCCAGTTGTACTCCGACAGACTGACTTCCGCAAACCCAGGACGACCAGGAGGGCAGCAAACAACACAAGCCGCAGCTAGTGCCCAAAAGGGAATGGTATCGGCAGTGTCCTTGGAGTGGGAAAATTTAATGACACCCATGCAGCAGCCCACAGAACAGCAAGCGTGCAGATCCACCTCCAACACCGATCGCCTGGAGAAGATGGTCAAGGACTACATGTCAGATGGCATAGCTGTGTTGAACAATCCATCTGCACCCTTCAATTATTGGGTATCGAAGCTAGACACCTGGCACAAACTGGCAATGTACGCAATAGAGGTGCTGGCTTGCCCGGCAGCCAGCGTTATGTCGGAACGCTGTTTCAGTGCTGCCGGAGGCATCGTCACAGATCGGCGTATCCGCCTCTCCACAGAAAATGCAGACCGTCTGACTCAAATTAAAATGAATCAATCCTGGATTGGAAACGACTACGCAACACTCCTGGACCCCAACCAAGTAACATGAACAATGACCATCTGTGATGGGTTAGCGTTTCCGGTCCCTGTTTATTGAACCTCTCATCTTTATTACATTTATGACTGCATGGCGGCAAAAAGCATTGCTATATCCGCACGCTATTTGTCCTCATGCAAGGCCTGGGATGTTGTGTCTCAAAAAGCGTGGCCTTCTCCTCCTGCGGCTCCTCCTGTTCCCTCACTTGTGCTGCTGCTGCTGGGTTAGCGTTTCCGGTCCCTGTTTATTGAACCTCTCATCTTTATTACATTTATGACTGCATGGCGGCAAAAAGCATTGCTATATCCGCACGCTATTTGTCCTCATGCAAGGCCTGGGATGTTGTGTCTCAAAAAGCGTGGCCTTCTCCTCCTGCGGCTCCTCCTGTTCCCTCACGTGTGCTGCTGCTGCTGCTGGGTTAGCGCTTCCGGTCCCTTTTCCTGGAACCTCTTCTCTGTATTACATTTATGACTGCATGGCGACAAAAAGCATGTTACCTGTGCAAAGAAACATGGCATTTTCCACATTTAAAAGACAGTTTTTCCTTTGAAACTTTACAGTCAATTTTCTCAAAAACTATAAGCTCTTTTTCAAATATTTTTTTTCCTCTTGTACCCACTCCCAAGGTGCACATACCCTGCAAATTTGGGGTATGTAGCATGTAAGGAAGCTTTACAAAGCACGAAAGTTCGGGTCCCCATTGACTTCCATTATGTTCGGAGTTCGGCGCGAACACCCGAACATCGCGGCGATGTTCGGCGAACGTTCGCGAACCCGAACATCTAGGTGTTCGCCCAACACTAGCCAGGGCATACCTAGGACAATTGTGGAGGTAGTCATGTGTAACACAAAAAAACTTAAACTCTCTTTATGCAGAACCCCAACAATGACTCCCACCTCTGGTGTTTGAGACAGCGGACGGTCCCTTTGTAGCGGGGAGTCGTCCACAGCAGTAACCTGGATAGGTGGTTTTACTGGGGTGAGGGGAATGCCCAATTTCTCTGCAAACTCTGAACTAATAAAATTAGCCACAGAGCCTGAATCAACAAAGGCCTCCGTGGCTTTAGATTTGTCCCCCCACGTAATCGTACAAGGGAGGAGCAAACGGTTTTCTTTTAGGGGTGTGAGTTGGGTGCCTAGGGTGTCACCCCTTACAACTCCTAGGCGGTAGCGTTTCCCGGCGTATTCTTATCTGGCTTAATAGGACAGTCTCGTACCCTATGCCCCCCTTCACCACAGTACAAACATAATTGTTCAGACATTCTCCGTCTTCTCTCCACTTAGGTCAGCTTAGACCGACCGATCTGCATCGGCTCAGGTGGAGGCAAGACCGGGGACGGTGAGACAGAAGGAGATGGAGTTACTAGGGGTGCAGCGGAGGGTGCTGCGTAAGAAGTCAACCTGAGCCGATGACTGCCCCTAGTCTGTTTCTGATGGCGTAGCCTACGCTCGATTTGAATGGCAGATGAGATGGCCTCATCGACTGTCTTGGGCTCGGGTAGACTTAACATTAGGTCGGAGACCTCATCCGACAACCCGGACAGGAAGTAATCCAACAGGGCATAGGTGTCAAACCTGGCCGTAACTGGCCACCTACGAAATTCGGCCGCGTAATCTTCGACTGGACCCTTGCCTTGCCATAAAAGCTTGAGCTTCCGCTCAGAAGTCGCAGTAAGGTCTGGGTCGTCGTAAATTACTGCCATGGCTTTAAAGAATTCCTCTACCGAGGTCAGTGTTGTGTCTCTAGGAGATAGGTTATATGCCCAGGTCTGAGAGTCACCGGCCAACAAAGTCTTGATAAACGTGACTCTCTGGGCCTCAGTACCAGAGGATCGGGGTCTCAATTCAAAATATGATAACACTCTACTCCTAAAATTGTGGAAGTCAGATCTGTGGCCAGAGAACCGTTCAGGAACGGGCATACGTATGTCTGCGCTAGGAGGGGATCACACTTCATCCACTGACGTCTGGAGGGTTTGAACGGACCCTGTCAAAGCCTCAATCAATGCTTTGTGTTCACCCAGCACTCGATTGACATTATCCACCAAAGTGGCGAGTTCACCCAGAGGACCAGTGCGTGCGTCCATTTTGTTTTAGGTCTGGCGTTCTGTAACGATCGGTGAAGCACAGAGAGGATCTGATTACCGGTGATCTGCAGTATCACTGGGAATACAGATGTATACCAGATTATAAGTGATCTGCAGTATCACCGATAATCCGATATACCAGCTAACCTCTGTTCACCTGAGTAGAGTGTAGTGTTTGGTGTAACAGTAACACTTAAGAGGACTAGGCCTCAGAGCAGTGAGGAGTACTGCACAGATTCCTCCTGAAGACCTGAACTCTCCAAGACGGGAGGAGTCAGGCTGAGAGTAGGAAGGATATCTGAGAGTGACACTCTGGAGGTAGTGTCACTAACAAGACAGGGAACCGCCTCTAATCGTAAGGTCGGTTCTCGCGGTCGGACAGGCCTGGTTGTAAACACACTGACAGATAAAGTACAGAATCAGAAGGTGGAGGCGGAGTCAAGGTACAGGCAGGGTTCGGCAACAGGGTATCAGATATTACGAGGTACAAAATCAGGAGGCAGAAGCAGAGTCTAGGGACGAGCCGGGGTTCGGCAACAGAGTATCAGAAAGGCAAGGTACAAGAGCAGAGTTCAGGAGGATAGTCAGACAGGCAAAGGGTCATAACAGATAATCACAATCAAACTAGTACTTTAAGCTATCAACAGAATCTAGCTAAGTGTAGGATTACAGCTCCAGCTGGTCCCGGCACACTTACGAATCTGACTACAGGTCTGAGTGCTCCCACGTATGTGTTCGCAACGCCAGACAACCAGCAACTGAACATCCTGCAGTATATATACACATAAGGACTGCCCAGCACCTCCCAAAGTGCTGGACCAATGAAAGCTGAAGCTGAAGCCTGGTCAGCTGACTACTTCTGGCTGTCATATATTCCCTGCCTGAGTGCGCGCACGCGTCACTCTAAACCTAGAGGGACTATGCGTCCCAGCCACACCAGCACCGCTCTGCGGTGCCTCCACAATGGGGCCATGCGCGTTGGACGCCGCGGTTTTTCCGTGCTCCGCCACGCCCTGTACGAGGACAGCCGCCTCAGACTGAGTGGAGGCGGCTGCCTCCCCGTACTCTGTAGCGCTATGCGCGGAAAGAGCCGCCTGCCGCTGACTCATGGCGGCGGCTCTTCCGCGTTTCATGACAAGAAGCAATTTTCCCCTGTCAGCGCTCCTTCCATTCATTCACCATTAATTTTATCACACCTAAATGATCTATATCTTGTTTTTTTCGCCACCAATTAGGCTTTCTTTGGGTGGTTTATTTTGCTAAGAATTATTTTATTCTAAATGCATTTTAACAAGAAAAAAATGGAAAAAAATAATTATTTCTCAGTTTTCGTCCTTTATAGTTTCAAAATAAAATGTTCTACCGTACATAAAATCCACACATTTTATTTGCCCATTTGTCCCGGTTATTGCAACATTTAAAATATTTTCCTAGTACAACGTATGGCGCAAATATTTTATTTGGAAATAAAGGTGCATTTTTCAGTTTAGCGTCCATCACTAATTACAAGCCCATATAGGCTCAAGATAATATTCCTTCACAACATGCACATTAAAATGTTTAGTCCCTTAGTTAACTATTTATGTATTTTTTTAATACTGTAATTTTTTTTTTAGCCAATGGGCAGGGTGGGGGAGGGGGGGCGGTCAATCAGTTTTTATTCAGTGCATACTGTTTTTTTTCCCTTACTTCAACCTTAGTTTTACTTTTTTGCCACTAGGTGGCGCTAAGCACTCTCCTGGAAGATACCAGGAAGTGCGAAATCTTTTTTTTTTTTACATTTGGTGACGTAGCTTTTCATGAATCAAGATGCCTCCTGATTGGATTGTTTGCCTCGGGGGAACACTCGTTCCTCTTCCGCAATCGATCCCCTGTAATAGCGGCGGGGAACAAGCTGCCTGCATGCGGATGTACGTGCGCAAGGGAAGCAACACCACTGGACAGATTTTTTGCATCCAGATTGCCTTTGAGAAGCGATTTTTGGACAAATATATCCGTCCAGATTGGCTTAAATGGTTAAACACACTCGTGTGTTTTGGTTAACAGTAACATAGGGCTCAGAGGCAGCTCTGACAGGGGCTGATCTGATGACAGCGTGTCTATATGTTGGGTGGGGTTTTTTGTTGTACCTGTTTAGTTAGTGCATTTATGTTTCCCCCACACTGTCTCTGAGCGTGTATACGGAGAGGGACTGCAAGCAGTGTATACTGACTTTAATTAACGTATTGAGAGCATATATTTACTGGACCTCTGCCTGCTTGTGGGTCAGGGGCGATATTCATACACCACACAACCAACCCACCCCTATCTTACTGTGAACAAATACACATGAGTGTGTTTAAAATCTTAGACACACATGTTTTTACCTGTTTAGACTTATGTATAATATTGGTGTTGCTCATGAATAATTTTGTTTTTATCCGTACCTAAATAAAAGTTATGTTTTAGTGCATTCAGGGGCCTATCGCTTTGAGGGAATACGTATTGTATATCTGTTCCCCCTAGTACTCATAATTGTATTTTGTAAAATATGAACTTCCACAAAAACAAATCGGGACCAGAGTTTGACATGTCGTACAACGCGTGATGAGTGTTACGGACGAGTGGGCAAATGCAAATTAGAATTTACCCATGAGGTAAATTATCAAACGTTTGATAAAGTGTTTGATAAAGCTCCGTGAATTGAGGCCATAATCTCAAATAGTAACAAAATGCTGAGGCGTTTGCAAGTCCTTCCTTAGAAGACGAACAAAGACAACAACTAGAGGCCCCCATCTCATCATAATCTGAATATTTATGTGGTGGTGTGCAGCCTTCATTTAATCAGATTTTATCGGGGTGAAATCGATTATGCTCCATTGTGCCCAATCAATGAAAATCGGCCAAATCAACCAATTTACTCAATATGGTCATCAAATTTATATTCTTTCAAATTTGATGTCACAAAGTTGTGGGCTTGCTTATTAAAATAATGTGCATTCACTTTTCATTTGTTATATTCATTTTACTAATGGTAATGTGAGCCTTTCTGTACTCATACTCATCTTTCAAGCTACAATGGGCCCTGGAACAAAGGTAACCTGGGGGTGCTCTGTTCCCCCCCCCTTTTTTTTATTGTGCTCTATGCGCCATTTTTGGCAGCATACAGGGCCGCCATCAGAAATTTCTGGGCCCCGTACTGCACAAACTTGAAGGGCTCCCCCTCTGTACCGGGCCGGAAAGCGGATAGAGGAAGAGGACAGCAAGAGCCCCACCACACGCATACACCGGCCGAGCCAGCAAACAGTTAGCGAAGGGCAGCCACGCCACGGACACACAAATACACAGCAGTTGGAGTCCATGCATGTTGCACTGTTCATTGGGCCCCAGACTTACTCCGGCCCCATACTCTAGTCCCTGCTGTGATGCCCTGAAGGCGGCCCTTGCAGCATAGCAACTCACCTATCCTGGCTGGCATAATGCTTCATTAGTTTGTGTCTTTCATCATCATCCTCGCAGGGGTGCCTCTTCTCAGTGACCCATTGCATGTTATTGCATAATGACCCTGAGAAGATGTGGCCAGCGGGATGGAGACAGGGAGCACAGACTAATGGAGCAGCACACCAGCTGGGACAGGTGATTTGCTATGGTGCCAAGCACAAAGGGGGGAGACCTGGGTGCAGCACTAGGGGCTATGGGGCAATTGCCCAGGTTGCCCCTATGGTAGAGTCTGCTGGCGCTACTCATCCTGCTAATATAAATATTAAATATAAGTAAACCACAAAAACGAGGGTGGAAAACTCCTCATATTTACTATTCTCCTGGATCTATGCCACTTCGTGTGCCAGTGGCCAGGGGTGTAACGAGAGATCACTGCAGCCCCCCCCCACGAAACTTTGGATGCCACCTATCCCCCCCCTCCCCTTTTGCTTTCTGCACAGGTAAACTGAGAACTGATGTTATTCAATTGGCTAGTGCACACTAGCCAATTGAAAGTGTTTTCTCCATGCTGATAAAAACCCAGCAATGAAGCACCCCTGATAGAGGGGGTATAGTACTGTATTAGCTAGGCTTATTTTTAACATTGAGTCTCAAGCAACCAGTAAGCACACTTATTCGGCATCAGCCGATCCCTGTGGGTGCCGGATAACCGAGACTCTACTGTACTGTATAAATGCATAATGTACTTTTTTTTAACATGATAATAACACTTCTTATGAGCGAACATGAGAGCTGCATTTATCATATAGATTACAGGTAATAGGAGGCAGTAAAATGATCAGAAATGTTTTTTTTTAATCCCTTTGCTGATCCCAGAAGCCATTTTCTGTTAGGAAACTGTTTTATGGTTGAAATTCCTTATCAGTGAGGGTTACACTACTGTATAGTCCAACCAGGTTCCGACCTGGTCTTGATAGTTTGACAGAAACTTGTATACCTGATTTTTTTTACTTTTTCAGGCTGAGAAATAAAAAATGTACACATCATAGTTATCTGTGTGCTTGGTACTGTATATACATGTGTCTGTCTCAACATGTCACATGTCACCTCTTGTATCCTTTAAGAATCATTCCACACAATAAAAATCACAATTGCAGTGTTCTGGGATCACAATTTTCACATACTTCGAAAGCACATGTTGCCATGATTACAGCAGGGGCTATCAGTGGGTGCAACTGAGTTTCCAAACATGAAAACAAAAAAATAGCAGGACGTTTTTTCAATTTGGGGAACACATAGGGAATCGCATAGCAGCGCGTTTGCTATGTGATAATTTGCACTCCCTCCCATTCATCTAACTTAATCGCAAATGCGATTGGCGACCGAGTTAAAAACTGATTGCACCATTTTGTATAAGGCACCACGATTACTATGATAACTTCAAATGGCAGAACACATGTGTTTTGAAAATCGATCAAAGCCCATGCAGTGTGGAAGGGTCCTTGCTGTTAGTTAATCTCAGTTTTGCTGTGTTTATTAGTATAAACAGGGCATGATGACCTGCTGGGGGTTGGATTTTAAAGCATTGAGTCTTTAGTGCCTGTAGGTTTTTGAGATGTAACTTTAGCTCTGCTGAATCACTAGTTGTTTTTTAGTCCTCCAACATTGTTATTTCCGTTTGTATCAGGGGACCTATTCCTAATGACCACTGTAGACAGAGTAACTTGGCTCTATGCATTCTGTAAGTGTAACCTAAACGTTCTTGTACTTGATAATATTCTTTTTTACCACAAGATGTCGCTCTTGGACTGTAGAAAATACTTTCAAGTTATTGAAGCTGCAAAAGACAATCCTGCTTTCATAGAGACAAAAAGATAATTCACCCACCATACCCACCAGGACAAGGTGCTTTCCCAGCAGTGCTTTAACCCTTAGGCTGCCACAGATGTCTATTTGGCTTTGTAAATGTCCGCTTCTATATACCGTGGACGTCTTTAGACGTTTTTCACAAAGCTTCTTTCTCCTGTCAGTCACCAACATCTTCAGGCATTTTTGTGTCCCCATGCTCTTAGACCACAGATGTCTGAGGCCTTGTTTTGCTCGAGCGATTTTACCGTGATTAGCGCGGTAAAAATAACTGGACACTTCCGCGATTCTATATAAGCGCTTTATATACACTGTCCACTGTCCCATGATCGCTCCAGAATCGCCCAGAAAATGATGCAAGTAACACGTTTGCGATTGGCGCTAATCGCAAAGCGTCCACAATCGGCCCCAATCGCGACAGTGAGAACACTGCCATGGGATAACAAAGCACTAGTGTTTTAAAAAGTGCTAGTGCTTTAGCGATTTTCCTCAGCAAGCAGCAGCCGCCTGCTCATTCCTGTGTTTTCTAGCCAGTCTGCAGCCAAGCTTCCATATTAAATACTAAAAGCTGTGAGAGGCTATAAGGAAAGCTACACCATCCCCTGCATGCCCATCTGACTAGAGGTGCCCATTCACTTATAGACCAGCACACGATGTGTACAAAACATAGATGCCTCTCAGATCAGAATCTGATCGGCCGGCCATGTTGGGTCATCGATCCGTGGCAGACACGATTTTGGCGGGGGGAAATAAATTAGTGTTTGGGCACCTTAAAGTACCCATAAACAGGGTTTTGAACAATATACTTTTTATATCGTTTGATTTCTGGTGCTGTGACACATACAGTATCGCAGCACCATCCTCCTCCCCTCCAGTCCCCCCTCTGTCCCCTGCTTTACTCAGTATTTGAGTATGGGTGGGGAGGAAGTGTCAGTTCTTTCTCCTTTCTGCCCATTCTTAGTTACGCCCCCATGCACTGGTAGCTTATAGTTCCATATATATGTACTGCACATAGCATGCAGGGGAGCTGTGCAGTGTGCGGGCTTGTGCTAATTGAGGTCAGAAAGATAGTGTACTAATATACATTATTGCTCTGACTTCAATTACCAGGAACTATAAGCTATAAGTAAAGGGGGTGGAGCTAAGGATGGGCAGAGAGGAGGAAGAACCGCCACTTCCTCTCCGCCCATCACCGACGTTCTGCTCACTCGAATGTTTCGGCTGAGCAGATTGGGGGACACAGGGGGTGCTGGAGGAGGAGGATTGTGCTGTCACGTACGTCGCAGCACCAGAAATAAAACAGGATAAAAAGTATATTATTCACAACCTGGTTCAGGGGTACTTTAAAGAAAGAATAGATCAGGTTGACTAGCAGTAAGAAGGCAGCTGTAGGCAGAGATAAGGATCTATCTAGTGTTATATAGATCTTCCGTTTCTTATTTTGCAACAACTACAGTTTTTCGTTACAAAGCGGTGCCATGCCTAATTCATTTCAAATTGTATTGTATTAACTATTAAGTTCTGGCTTGCATGCAAATTGTGTGCAACTTGGCACTGGGCTAACCAAATCCTCTTCCTGTCCATTTTGATTGGCCATAAAGATGCCATCTAGCATAACATTAGCATGAAGTTTGCATACAAGTCAGAATTTTTTGCATTTCGCTGACCATCTTTAGAGATGAGCTGCCTCACTTCTTTACGCATACTTTTCCAAGCCCACTCTAGTGGTGCGGACTGACAAGAGTATGGCGGGGAGCTTCACTCTAGTGATCCTCTTGCCATTGGGATAGCATCTCCCATATTTAATGCAATATGTAGAGGAAGAGGCCCTAAAATAAATAACATTGTTTAAAACTGGTTTGCCTTAATGATGTACCATAACCAGCAAATTGGTAGAAAAAAAACATTTATGGGATACACTAAGAAGATACATTTCGCAGGGGCGATTCCTGCTTCTTCAGGTCAGTTAAAGAGAAACCGTAACCAAGAATTGCAAAATCGATACACCACTGTCTACTATACAAATACACTTTATTTTCCATTGCTAATACAAAACCCCTCACAACCCATTAAAAAGCAGATCTGCGGAGTTCTTCCTAAGCTGACTAACAGCCGGCTGTGTCACCCATTCCAGACTCACTCCACCACCGCATTCACACATATGAGGAAGTCCACATACTCCCGGGAGTAACACACACTAGGCCACCACACTGGCAGCGCACTTTTGTACTCCAAGATTTCGGAATTCCCTCCTGTGGTAGCAGTTTTTCTAAAATGTCACTTGCAGGGACAGCTCCCCTCCCGCCGGCAGGCTATGTCATGAGCTTGTTAGTAAGCGCTATAGGTGTAAGTGGGCATAAGCATTAGTTCATGCATTGCGTAGCAATCTGTGGGGTCTGCCACTGCGGGCTCTCACCATCCCTCCGTGCGCAGAACTTCCCTCAGCCGGCCTGTTACACAGCCCCTCTTTGCTTGCCGTCCTTGCTCTGTCCACTCTGCGCTGCATACAGCTCCACCGCTCATCAGCCAGCCACTCGGTGCACGCTATCCCAGCATGTAACAAACACAGTCGTGTGGGAGCTGGAAGTGACGTCACCGCCTCTGCTCAGTTCATCATCTGACGAAGGCCGGTGGGCGGCCGATACTAGTGATGTATGCAGCGCGGAGTGGACAGAGCAAGGACGGCAAGCAAAGCGGGGCTGTGTAACAGGCCGGCTGATGGAAGTTCTGCGCACGGAGGGATGGTGAGAGCCCGCAGTGGCAGACCCCACAGATTGCTACGCAATGCATGAACTAATGCTTATGCCCACTTACACCTATAGCGCTTACTAACAAGCTCATGACATAGCCTGCCGGTGGGAGGGGAGCTGTCCCTGCAAGTGACATTTTAGAAAAACTGCTACCACAGGAGGGAATTCCGAAATCTTGGAGTACAAAAGTGCGCTGCCAGTGTGGTGGCCTAGTGTGTGTTACTCCCGGGAGTATGTGGACTTCCTCATATGTGTGAATGCGGTGGTGGAGTGAGTCTGAAATGGGTGACACAGCCGGCTGTTAGTCAGCTTAGGAAGAACTCCGCAGATCTGCTTTTTAATGGGTTGTGAGGGGTTTTGTATTAGCAATGGAAAATAAAGTGTATTTGTATAGTAGACAGTGGTGTATCGATTTTGCATTCTAGGATAACATATTTCCCACTGGCTCCCCGAATAGGGTGCACAAAACAGATAGTTTGGGCGCAGGATATTGTTGGGATAGCTCGTAACCAAGAATTGAACTTCATCCCAATCAGTAGCTGACACCCCCTTTCCAATGAGAAATATTTTTCTTTTCACAAACAGATCATCAGGGGAGTCTGTATGACTGCTATTGTGGTGAAACCTCTCCCACAGTGTGATGTCAGGACCATGGTTCTAACATCACACTGTGGGAGCCTTGTTGCATTGTGGGCAATAACAGCTGTTTACAGCTGTGTCCAACTGCCAAAAAAGCAAGCAGCATCTCCTCCCACTGCCATCACCTGCCAGCAGTAAAATGTCACCATGTAATAAATGTCACAATGTAAATCAGGAAGCGGAAAGCTTTTACAATGAACAAACACTGACTAAATCATTTATACATAATTATTGTAAAAATGAAGCACTTTTTTTATTACATTATTTTTACTGGAGTTTCTCTTTAAAGTGTTTGGAGATAGAAAAAGAGTTTCTGTACAGTGTTAGCCAAGCAAATTTAGGTAGCAAAAGGCTGGCTGAGAGCTTCTGTGTGGGACACTTTATTTCCCTGAGGAAGAGGGTATTGCCCAAGAAATGCATCATCTTATTATTATATCCAATATATTGTTTTTTTTCTACCAATTTGCTGGTCATGGTACATCATTGAGGTAATCCTACTTTTACCATTTGGCTTTTGAACAGTTTTAATGATTTTATTATTTTTAGTGGAGTGTATTGTAGAGAGCACTTTCTGGATTGTTACCTGCTGTGGTGAAGGTGCTTGTGTATCTCAATGAGGCAATGAGCTATATCGGGAAGGGCCACCCAAAATGAGCAGGTAGGTAAGCACAATTCCTTGATCCACCTCTAATGTCGGATAGGAGAGCACCAACTATATGAAATGAGGTTGTACATACCTGGAAAACTACAGTTAAAGAGAAACATGTGGGACCAGTGGGGACATTTCCTTATCTTAGTTGTCACTTATCTAGCCATATCAGTAAAGGTGCTGTTTTTCTCATTCTACTACTGTTTTTTCTATTAAGGATTTTACATGTTTTCCTCATATGTAGTTTATCTGATCAAATGCCCTTGTGGCCTGGGCTATGTTGGACAGACAACTCAAAAATTAAAAGATAGAATGGCCTCACATAAGTCGGCCATACTTAACAAGTTACAAGATCAGGTAGTGTCTAAATATTACAGTATGCTGATCATGGACATACAGTGGCACAGTTGAAAGTCCAAGTTATTGACCAGGTCCCCAGAAACTTTGAGAGTGGGGAAAGAGAGAAAGAACTTTTAAAAAGGGAAGCATTCTTGATAAAGACATTGAAAACTTTTGCTAGTGGAGGCCTTAACAAGTTTCTGACATATGGGTGAGGTGTGGTTCAAAGATGAGGAGTGTCAAGTTTTTGCTAATATGTGAATTTACATTTGATAGTGATGTCTTTGTTTATTATTTTGAGTTTATCATGTGTTGCTTTGATGTATTTCATATCTTTGTTCATTATCTTTTACAGTACTCATCTGGTGTATGGGACACGTGGGTGGTATGATGAGATGCTTTTCCTTGGATGGCCTGCACAGGTAGTATATATCTGTAACGGCCTGATGATTGGCCGCTGCATTTGATTCAGTGAGGGGGATGTTGTGGAGTTTCTGGCCGCTTGGTCATTAATGCTGTGGACTTCGATACGGTGGCTTGGAATGGTGGTTGTGGTGCTCACTCTTTACACCTTTAGGTGCAGTCATTGGTGTTTATTACTGCCCAAGGAGCAATTGGTGAAATTGACACTGTTTTTTTGCCTGAAGGCTGACTTATGTTTACCTTTGCCTATGATAGGCAGGATTTCTATGTTTTGTAGAGAAATTTTTGTTTGTCCAAAAGTAACATTTTTCTTTTTTAGAATAGTAAGAAACCACACCATCAAGAGATACCACATACCGAGAGAAGATGAGCTATCTTCACAGGTGTTTTAGCGTGGTTGCCATTACTGCAACCCAGTTTTGTGAGTGTACTTACGCACCGATTTTTGCCAGTACCAGGGGCGTAGCAATAGGGGTTGCAGAGGTTGCGACTGCATCGGGGCCCTTGGGCCAGAGGCGCCCTGGAGGGCCCTCCCTCAACCACAGTATTAGCTCTCTATTGGTCCTGTGCTCATAATAATCACTTCTATAGATACTTTGAATAGTAGTAACCATTAAAGGGACTCCAAGCTCTGGCTAAAATAAAAATTTTCACTTACCAGGGGCTTTCTGCAGCCCAGTGCTGGTCGGGACGTCCCACGCCGGCCTCCTGGCTCTTCTCCCCACGGCTGTCCATATAGGGCTGTCCGGCGGCTCCCTGGGCGACACTGGCCGAGTGTCGGGGCTCCTTCTTCCGCAAACCTCATCATTGACGTCGCACGCCGGCCGCCGTGATGACGCGAGGCAGCCGGCGTGCGACGTCATTGATGAGGTTTGCGGAAGAAGGAGCCCCGACACTAAGCCAGTGTCGCCCGGGGAGCCGCCAATCAGCCCTATATGGACAGCCGTGGGGAGAGCCAGGAGGCCGGCGTGGGATGTCCCGACCAGCACTGGGCTGCAGAAAGCCCCTGGTAAGTGAACATTTTTATTTTAGCCAGAGCTCGGAGTCCCTTTAACAAGCTGTTTCCCATCCCCTTCTCGCACCTCAGACACTGTAGTTGCCATTGACAGGTTTTGGTGCGCCGTATCAATGGTTATTTATAGAGTGCTGGGGGGGGGGGCAATGCAAAAACCTGCATCGGGGCCCACAGCTCCTTAGCTATGTCACTGGCCAGCACCTAAATGACTAAACTATAAGGGACTCTTGGTGTTGCCTATCTTTTTTTTATTTTTTTGGAAAGGCATGCAGGTTCTGCCAGAACACCCCAGCACATTCTTGGGTCAGTTTTGTAGAACTGAGAGAGGATACTGTTTTACTTTCGTGTATGAAGAAAATAATACATGTTTTTTCCTATTCTAATTCAATAAAAAGCACAGATCACAGATCCAGAACCATGGAGAGCAGATACTGGGCAAACCCATGTTTACTACTTATTACTATTTATGGCTTGCTTAGCCTAGCCCTTTAAAGGACCACTATTGCGAAAAAGTGTAACATTTAAAATATATGTAAACACATACAAATTAGAAGTAAGTTTCATACAGAGTAAAATGAACCATAAATTAATTTTATGATATGTTGCTGTCACTTGCAGTAGGTAGTAGAAATCTTACAGATTGAGACTAGTCCATCTCCTCATGGGGCATTCTTAGCATGGCCTTTATTCTTTAAGACACTCCCTGAAAAGGATTTATACAAATAGGCTTGCCATCCTCCCTGCCCATTGTACACTTTATGGCAGTTGGACAGAGCAACTGACTTTCACTAAGTGCTTTTGAAAATACAGAAAGCATTGAGAACTTCCCATGAGGAGGTGAGCTGATCCAAAACCTGTTGGCTCTGTCAGATTTCTTCTTCCTCCTGTAAGTCACAGCAACATATTAGAAAAGTAATTTATATTATATTTTACTCTATAACAAATGTACTTTTTATTTGTATATGTTTACATGTACCTTAATTTTTATTCACGGTAGTGGTCCTTTAAACACATGTGTTTTTCCTTATGCCTTTCAAGCAAAAGTTGCATTTATTCTTATAAGAAGGTTGACAACAACGGTACAGTAAATCTGTGGTTACCCATCATGCAATGCAATGTGTGACAGCAGCACCTGCCAGTGTTTTACGCATCAGTGTTTCATAACTATACAAAGTGAAAGGATTGCTGAAGATTTGATGCACTAGACCAGGGGTCCCCAAACTTTTTCGGTCAAGGGCCGGGTCAACATACTTCAGACTGCTGGGGGGCTGGAACACACATAGAATGGTGTTGAAAAACATTACATTGAATCTAGGTATTGATTCCCTTCCAGTCATGCCCAAAGGAGAGCTCCCAGCAGCAGCCATTCAGTCGTGTGAAGAACATCTTTGTGCACCAGACAGTGAAGCATACCCAGGTGACAACCTGCCATCCAATTGGACAGCAGTGTCACCTGATGCAGAATTGGATTGGAAACCAGCAAATGACTGCTTGTGGTATGTGGATGGGTGGTGCCAGCACTGCTATTCTATATGTGGGGCCCAATATTTAAAGGTCTATAAGTTATACTTTTTGTGTTTGGGGGGGCCAGTGAAAAAGCCTCTGGGGGCCACATTCGGCCGCGGGCCTTAGTTTGAGGACCACTGCGCTAGACTCTTTCAATAAAGATACAAGCATGCAGCTACTCCTGTCTGATTCTTGTCAGAAACATCTGCATGCTTGTTCAGGGTCTATGGCTAAAAGTATTAGAGAATCAGCAGAACAGCCAGGCAATTTACAATGTTTAATTTACATTTTTAAAAAGAAATATATTGTATGTCAGCCTCTGTATCCCTCTCATTTCAGATGTGCTTTAAAGCAGGGGTCCCCAACCACCGGTTCGCGGGCCACTGCTGGTCCTTTGCAGTTGGGCCGCGGGTCTGTCCTCTAGCCTCCCCCCCCCGCTCCCCCGCTGAGGCAGAAGCAGGAGAGCGGTTCCTCTGGTAACGGCGATACACATCGCCGCTACAAGAAACCCGCTCTCCTGTTCTGCCTAATCACAGCAGCCGTGGGGCGCGCTGCTGTGAATCCAAATAGCACGCAGGAGAAGGGAATATAAGGAAGCGGACGCCAGGTGAGGTAACAGCAGCGGCGGCAGCGCGGGGGGTGGGTCAGCTATACTGGGGCACTACCTACCCATACTGGGGCACTCCCTACCCATACTGGCCACTATACTAGCTATACTGGGCACTATACTAGCTATACTGGGCACTCTACTAGTTATACTGGGCACTATAGGCACTCTACTAGCCATACTGGGCACTATACTAGCTATACTGGGCACTATACTAGCTATACTGGGCACTATACTAGCTATACTGGGCACTATACTAGCCATACTGGGCACTATACTAGCTATATTGGGCACTATACTAGCTATACTGGGCACTATGGGCACTATACTAGCTATACTGGGCACTATACTAGCTATACTGGGCACTATACTAACCATACTGGGCACTATACTAGCTATACTGGGCACTATACTAGCTATACTGGGCACTATACTGGCCATACTGGACACTATACTAGCCATACTGGGCCCTATACTTGCTATACTGGGCACTATACTAGCTATACTGGGCACTATACTAGCCATACTGGACACTATACTAGCCATACTGGGCACTATACTAGCTATACTGGGCACTATACTAGCTATACTGAGACACTATACTAGCTATACTGGGGTAACTACACTAGCCATACTGGGGATACTAAACCCCTTATACTGGGGCAACTATGCTAGCTATGCCGCCGCACCCCAGCCTCCAGCTATTCTACTAGCAGAGTTTGAGCACACTAACCCCAATAGAAATGCTCTCAAATCGACAGACTACATCTCCCGGCGTGCGGTACAGCTGCAGTCAGTCCATGGAGAAGATGTCTGCTCCAATGGCCAGAGGAGAAGCACCCCTTAGGTAATTTAATAAAGTTCACCCAACCCCCCGCCACATGCCCCCACCCATCGGCACACTCTATCACAAACCTCACTTAGGCTAGGTTTCCACTTGTGTGTTTTGTTAAATATTTTTCGCATAGAAAATTTGCAACAAATGGTAGTTAATGTGGCCGTTTCCATTCGATACGAATTTTCGTTTGCATTCGTACGTGTGAAAAATTCCTGCTTCATCTTTTCTGACATTTTACACATAGTGTCAGCGATTTGCATACAATGTAATGCGAATGTATGCGTTGTTCATGCAAGAATTCGCATTAAATGCAGTCTTACAGGAAGATGTCAGCAGTCATGACTAAGCTGTTACTAGGCAGATTTTGGTAAATTTGACTAATGCACATTTACATGCAAATTTTTGCCAATCAGAAAAATCACACACAATTTTACAATGGAAACGTAGCCTTACATAAAATCCAGGTGCACATATTCACTGAAAATTAGAGTGCATAATGATTTTTTAAAAATAAAAACAAAACTGTTTATTGATATGCTCTATGCATTGCAGAAATACTATTTATCAATCACAATTTATAATTATTTATAGAATAATTTTAGTTCAAATGATTTATACATTTTATTAACATTTTACAAATCAAAAGTTTAATTAAAATGATTCTATATCTATACACACACATTTTTTATTCATATTGATATTAAAAAAATAATAAATAAAAACACATTCAGTAATTAGTAGGACTGAAGGAAATGATATTGTTAGAAAAAGTAACCTGTAAAGGCGATTTCACATCTACCCACACATAGTAATGTCATCTTCTCACTGTTACATTATTAGCTTATTTATATAGTGCCATGGTAAGCCAAAGTGCTTTACAAAATACAATATACACAGAGTGTGGAGGAAAAAGATAATAAAACCATGTGAAATTAACTATAATAAGTATTCACACTACTTATCAATAGAATACATTTTAAGCGACCAGCAAGCAAGAAAATACTCAAAATAACTTTGGCAGTACCTTTTCACCTACTTTTTGGTTCCTTTTAACTGCAAAGTGCTGAAAAGTTATTTAAAGAGATTCTGTAACAAAATTTGCAGTCTTATTTCTTCTATCCTACAAGTTCCTATACATGTTCTAATGTGGTCTGTCTGTCACACTTCGGTGTTTTGCAGGAGTGATTTTTCCACAATTTCACGCGGAAAAATCACTGATCACTACGGAGATTTTGCCGCGATCACGTTTAGAGCTTCTATAGCACTGAAACGCGATCCCCGGGAAATCGCCTGAAAATGGTGCAGGCGACACGTTTGCGTTTCGCGTTTTTGCCCATTTTTGGGCAATTTGCGGCGATTAGCGCAAATCGCCCAAGTAAGAACGGGCCCATAGGGTTTCATTATGCTAGCGCTTTTAAAAAGTGGTAGCGTTTGAGCGTTTTGCCAAAATCGCGGCAAAACGCTCTAGTGTGAATGGGACCTTACTGCAGCCTTTCCTAGTTGCGCAGTGGCTCTATTATCATTATTATATAATCTAATCTTTCCTCTGATGGCTTTGTCGGGCTCAGGCACTCAGGCAGTAATGTGCTGCTCTTCTTGTTATAGGATAGAAGCTATACACACCCTCTCCACGCCCCCTGCAGGCTCTGTGTGAGTCACAGACTGAGCTCCTCTCAGCCTATCACAAGCTGGTTAGAAGCCATGTCTTTTGTTTGTAAACACTGCCTAAAACTGGCAATTACAAGCCAGGATCACAGCAGTGAGAGGCAGAAACAGCACAGAAGAGGCCCAGGAGAACATAATGAATAGAATGGTATGCTTTTTATTGTAAGAATTTTAGAGTACAGATTCTCTTTAACCACCCTGGCGTTCTGATTAAATCGCCAGAGTGGCTGCGGGAGGGTTTTTTTTAAATAAAAAAAAAACTATTTCATGCAGCCAACTGAAAGTTGGCTGCATGAAAGCCCACTAGAGGGCGCTCCGGAGGCGATCTTCCGATCGCCTCCGGCGGCAAGAAATAACACGGAAGGCCGCAATGAGCGGCCCCCCGTGTTTCGCTTCCCTCGTCGCCATGGTGACGAGCGGAGTGACGTCATGGACGTCAGCCGACGTCCTGACGTCAGCCGCCTCCGATCCAGCCCTTAGCGCTGGCCGGAACTGTTTGTTCCGGCTACGCTGGGCTCGGGCGGCTGGGGGGACCCTCTTTCGCCGCTGCACGCGGCGGATCGCCGCGCTGCAGCGGCGATCAGGCAGCACACGCGGCTGGCAAAGTGCCGGCTGCGTGTGCTGCTTTTTATTTGGTGGAAATCGGCCCAGCAGGGCCTGAGCGGCAGCCTCTGGCGGTGTTGGACGAGCTGAGCTCGTCCAGACCGCTCAGCAGGTTAAAACAGAAAATGAAAAATTGTCTAGGAGAAAATTCAAGAGAAAAAATGAATTGAATAAGGGCAATTGGGGTTAATGCACAAAGCAGCGGCACATTGCAACATGGGCGTAACAATCACCCCTGCAACCCCTGCCATAGCAGGGGGGGCCAGAGGCTTTGGGGGCCTCTCCTCCTCCCTTTCCCCAACCACAAGTGCAGCCAACTTGCAAAGAAACCTCCCCATTCACTCAAGAAAACCGCATGACGTTTTTCCTGCTTCCAGACGCTGCTTCATAGCAGAACACTCTCTGCTGCCGTTTGCCGGCTCCCAATCCCATGGGGTTCGGGGACAAAGGGAGCCCCATGCTATCATTTTTGCAGGGGAGCCCTATTAAGTCTAGTTACGACCTGTGACTGCAATATTACTGCTACTACCTCCAGCAGTGTACCATGAGCTACACTATAAGCGCGGTCCGCGGTACTTGAGTAACGTGAGCATTGCCACAGTAATGCGCAGTACTAACAAGCGTTACTATAGCATTAGCAATGCTAGCGGTGCTCGAGTACAGCGGGCCGCACTAATAACGTCACTCTCCAAACACAGCATTGTTACCACTGCATTGTACATCAACCCCTATGTTTGTTAACAATACAACACGCAGCTACAGGGTCGGACTGCGGCACTGAGGGCCCACCAGTGAAGTGTCAGCTTGGGTCCCTCGGTCACATGATTTGGAGTTTGTATACTTTTGTAGTCTGTAAAGTACTGCAGAAGATGTAGGTGTTACATAAATATACAATAATATGTTAGGCCCTTAGACTATGGTAAGGATTAAATTGTGAGCTCCTCAGACGACAGTCAGTCACATAACAATGCAAGGCTGGCATGTCATGTGACCCAAAGCAGGTCACATCATGGCGTATCTATTAAATGGCCGCCGAGAGATTTAATTACTATTTCCCCTCCAGGCCGCCATGGATAGTGGGGGAAAGATGTAATTTGGCTTCCAGCTGTTGCTGGCGGCCCAATTACACTGTTTCTGTAGTCATTTGTGTTCTTTCTTTTGATGGTGCCCGAATTACTCACTAAGCGCTGCTATAGCCGTAATTCCTATTACAGCCTATGGTGGCGCCGACTGCGGCCCAAATTTCCTGCGCTGTTTGTACAGAACACACACATAACATGCCAGGGCCCGTACATGGACACAGGGAAGCCACTGGAAGCTGCAGAAGTGTAAAAGACGGCACCCAGAGGACTGGGCGGTAAGTTGCTTCTGCTGCACAAAACCTCTGCACATAACAAAAGTACAGTCCCCATTGTCCATCTCTCAGGCATGTCGGTTAGTTGAGACTTCTGGGTGCCTGAGTTCCGGATAAAGAGGACTTAACTGTACTATTTTTGGACCCAAAAAATACTGTATAAATGTATATTGTGTCGCCACTACATGGGCAGCAGCACATCAATTACTGGCAGGTTGTATTACCTCCAAATTCATTAGCTTGCTCAGGCTGTTTCAAGAATAATGTAATATGGTATAAGAGACAACAGTGGCAAGTTGGAACTGCCAAGTTGAATTTGTTATTACAATCAACAAAGTGCACATTGTTTTGTTTCAATTGTATAAAAGTGCAATTTTGTGAGACATGTTACCATAATACCACAGAAAGTTTCCTGCTGCGCCCACCATCACTCTCTTTGCTGATCCTCTATCATGGTAATATGCCTCTTATGCACAAAATTGCACTTATACAAGTTATACAGCTGAAATGGAAACTTGCACTTTGTTGATTATAATATTCCAACTTAATAGTCCCAGCTTAAAAGGAAGGTCCGAGGAGCATAACAATCTACTTACCTGCCCCCCGGCAGTCATCCTGTGCCCTCACCGCAGCTCCGGTGGCTCCTGGTCTCCTCTGCTGCAGATGCCGACCTCATCAGGTCTGCATCTACTTGCGCTCCAGCGTGCGACTCATGGAGTCACACTGACGTCATCCGGACTGTACTGGGCAGGCGCAGAACTACTGTGCCTGCGCAGTACAGTCCGGATGATGTCAGCGCAGCTACGTGAGCCGCACGCTGGAGTGCAAGTAGGCCTTTTGCACCAGAGGGGACCCCGGCCACTGGCACGGAGTGGAGCTGCAGTGAGGGCACAGGAAGGCTGCAAGGGGCTGGATGAAGCCCGAGGTAAGTTGATTTTTGCTTTTTATACACCTCGGACCTTCCCTTTAAGTCGCCCCTGACTTCTCTTATACCACATTTCTTTTTCAGCCTGCTTTCTGCATCTCAATTTTAATCACCCCAATGACCCCATTCCCAACCTCCTGCTAGCTTCTTGCTAGTTGCTAACTTGACCAGCATGCAGAAACAGTCGCTCTCCTCTAGCAGACAGTCACACTCTCTGTGTGCTTCCTTCTGTCTTCTTGACTGAATTGATCCAGTTCCACCCTCCAATCCCTGGGCCTGGCTGTAGCATCCAGGCTGGCGCATCCTTGCTCTCTCTCCACTCTCTCCAAAGATCACCACCCTTGTGGCAGAGGCTCAGCTCTTCTTATAGATGGTAGACACTCAAACTGCAACTGACGTCATCACGCAGTGACATAAGCACATGGGGCACTCAGTAGGAATGCAGTGGCTGCAGACAGTTTGCCCATCAACCCCAGCATGGCACCATGGGTGGGCACAGTTACATAGAGTTGCACCTGCTGCTGCAACATCATTGTGCGCAGGCCAATCAGGCGCTGGACACGAACACTGGAGGGAAGAGGCATAACAATAGACTCCTTCACAGTCTTGGAAGTTGGATGTCATATGGAATTTAAATTCTGTGCCTACAGAAGGGCTGACCAGAGATGCCCACAGAAAGGCCCACCAGAGGTTTCCCCATCCCTCTGGTGGCCCAGTCCAACCCTTCACAGCTAAATGGTACACTTTAACTTATGTTTTGTCACTTTAAAGGTCTGTAATACCAAACTTACGCAGAGAAGCTTAGTGAATCTTAAACTCTTAAATTTGTCACAGATCACTAAATGATCTAAGAGGCAGCTCTCTGGCCATATCACACCGCAAATGTGGTCACACAAAAATAGATTGCCATCCAATGCAGCAAACCAATGATCCCTCACTGATCTGAATCTGATCAGAGAGGAATTTCTACCACACACAGCACATTCATTTTTAATAGATTTCAATCGATCGAACTGCAGTGTTGCAGTGCATGATTGCCACTCTTATGGCCAGCTTCAATGACATTACTATAGAGATTTCTGTAAATGAAGGTATTTTTATGTATCACTAAATCCAAAAACCAAGCCAGGTATAACCTGAGTTACTGCAAGTCTTACAAAAAAGTAAAATCTGTGCTAATTGAAAAAACATTATATACAGTACTAATCATCAGTGCATGGAACAGTGCAGATCTTCATCCAGAGGTGCGTTGAGACAGACGAGTATCTTATAGATCCTTTTCCTCTTCATCCAGATCTGTCAGGCAGCAGTTGCATAGGATTTGCATGTACTTTGTTATTGATACTGAAAAGAACATTAAAATTTAATTTCACTTCAATAACATTTGTCTTTAAATAAAATTAATTTCACTAACACACTACTCAAACTAAACAACGTAGGACTGTGAGAACCATAAAAATGATTCCACATAAGGTTGTCTGTCATTTTACATAGCCTGACGACAGTCATTAAAGGGATCCTGAACAGTTAATACAAATGAAATCGGTACTTACCTGGGGCTTCCTCCAGCCCACCGTAGGCGTCCGTTCCCTGGCATCCTCTTGGCTCCTCCCCGGGTCCTGCTGGCGGCTCCATTACCAGCGACTTTAGGGCTGAAGGTCGGCAGTACAGTTACTGGACAGGGAAGAACGCCATGCATCATCACGCAGGCCGGTACGCGTCATCACGCCAGACGGTGTATCAGTTCAGAGTTAGAAAAGCGCATTTGCAGGACTGTCATGCCGGCTTGCATGATGATGCGTAGCAGCCGGCGTGATGACGCGGAGCATCCTCGTCCAGGAAGAGTACTGGCAGCCTTCATCCCTAAAGCTGCCGGTAACGGAGCCACCAGCAGGACCGGGAGAGGGAGCTAGGAGGACGCTGGGGGACCTAGCAGCCTACAGTGGGCTGGAGGAAGCCCCAGGTAAGTACCAATTTCATTTTGATCAACTACTCAGGGTACCTTTAAGTAAGGCAATAAAATGTAATTAAAGCAAACTTCAAGCGAAAATAAACTTATGAAATAAAGAATTGTATGTGTAGTACAGCTAAAAAATGGAACATTAGTAGCAAAGAAAAGAGTCTCATATTGTTTTCCAGAGCAGGAAGAGTTAAAAAAACGTAATTTGTTATCTATGCAAAAGAGTGTGTCTGAGCAATTTGACTCACTGGTCCTATTTTCTGAAGCACTTAAATAGCTAAGAAACAGTGAAAGACGTATGATAAGGTTTTACTGCAAGAAAGTTCAAAGGGCCATTATTTATCTTTTTGTTTTATGCAACAACTGTGATAATACGATGCACTGTTAAAAAAAAAAGCTATATAACTGAAAATAAAAAAACTATGAGACTCTTTTCTTTGCTACTAACGTTCTAACAATTATCTGTACTACAAATACAATTCATTATATCATCCGTTTTTCTTCACTTCAGGTTTGCTTTAAAGTGGACCTGAACTCGTGCATGGGACAGGTGGAAAACAGAGAAAAATGTACCCTGTAAGGACGGCGGCGTGGGAGCGATCCGTGCGGATGGAGTTAAACTTTTCACAGCGTGTTAACAGTTAGCACCGTTTTGTGAATCAAGCCCCCTGTCTATGGTACACTTTAAGTATTGCTGCACACAACCACTAGAGGGCACTCACATCCATTCCTCATAGACCTTGCAGACAGTTTGCCAACTAGAAGATGAATTGCTGAAGAGCTAGCACTAATCAGTATTTTACATATACCATTAAAACTAGCCTCTGCTGACAGCAATAAATAACTGGTTCATACAATTCATTCAAAATGCATATGGATTTATTCAAAATCTATTTAGAATGATACTTATCAGGTAAGTTCAAAAAATTGGACAAGATTAAGCACTTTTACAAATAGGAAGTAATTATTTAACTTTTATTGCATTAATTACATGGAATATGCTCTTCAACTTAATTATCAATTAAAAGAAACAAATGTCCCAGTGTTACAAACTTTAATTTAAAGTGCACCCAAAGTGAAACCTGCACAAAAAAACCCCCACATACTTACCTACATAGAGGAAAGCCTCTGGATCCTCCTGGGGTTTTCCATGTCCTCCTGGCCTTCCTAAATGCATAGATCCCCCTGGAACAGATTCAACAAGAGCTTGACGGACATGTTACCATGGCCACAGTACACCAGCACCTGCATGTGCACAAGCAGCTACGTGCTACTGTGCAGGCGGGACTGTACTGGCACAGGCACCTCTTTAATAATATTAATTATCCTACCGCAGTTTTGCTATTTAACCTTTTCATGACCGCTCCACACCAATTGGCGTGGACACGGCGGCAGACCCAGGACTGCTTAATGCCGATCGGCGTGCAGTCCTGGGGGCGTTTTGCAGGAGATGTTTGAATGACGAAGTGGCGGTCGCCACTAGGAAACTGTTAGACGGCGTCTATTTACTTCTTACAGCTCTGCGATCTAAGGCAGCGCTGTACCGGGGACAACCGTGTCACACGGCTGTCCCCCTGGCAGGCTCATGGGTGATCGGCTGTCATAGGCTGATGCCTATGACAGCTGATCACGATGATTGGCTGATCACAAAAAAAAAAATAGTGCTTTTTATTTTAAAAATAAACATAAATAAATACATCAAAAAATATATAAACATGCCGGTGGGGATCAGACCCCACCAACAGATAGCTCTGTTGGTGCACAGAAAAGGGGAGGGGGATCAATTGTGTGATGAGTTGTACGCCCCTGCAGCGAACCCTTAAAGCTGCAGTGGCCTAATTTGTGGAAAATAGCCTGGTCACTAGAATAAGACAAACAGACAGTTGTTGTTACCATTAGTGACCTGTTAGATTCTCCCTTTCATCCTCTCTCAATGCATTTAGAACTAGAGCTTTCAAGGACACCTAAACTGATATAAGTCAATAATAAGCTTGGGTACCTATAGTACTAGCTGTAACGATTGGTGTCAGCAAGAACAGATTTTCTGATCATTGGTGATCTGCAGTATCACTAATAATACAGATGCTATACCTGATTATGTAGTGATCTGCAGAATCACCAATAATGCGAGTATAGCGAGACACAGGACAACCAGATGTAAAGATAGGTGTTTGGTGCAACAGTAATACAGATAGAGATACCAACTTCCCAGAGGAGCTAGTAGAGGGAGATATCGCTATAGAACACAGGGATCAGCATTCCAGCAAGCCGGAGAGATGCAGATGAACTAGTAATCAGTTCACCCGAGGAGCGGGTGGTGCACAGTAAGACAACGTATACTGATCACCCGTGAAGTGGGTGATTAAGACTGCACTGCAGCCGGTGGTCACCTGAGGGGCAGGAGATCAACACTGTACTGCAGCTCCTAATCACCTGAGGAGCAGGTGACTAAGACTGTACTGCAGCTACTGGTCACCTGAGGAGCAGGTGATTAAGACTGTACTGCAGCTACTGGTCACCTGAGGAGCAGGTGATTCAGACTGTACTGTAGCTACTGGTCACCTGAGGAGCAGGTGATTCAGACTGTACTGCAGCTACTGGTCACCTGAGGAGCAGGTGATTAAGCTGTACAGAGAATCCCTCACCAGGGACTAGGCTCACTGGTGAGGGCAGGGGAGTCAGACAAGCAGATTCGGCAACAAACGGACAGATACGGTACAAAGACAGAAAGCTAAATCAAAGTAGTGTTCAGGCTGAGTCGGCAACAGGATCAGATAGGCAGAAGCACAGAATCAGTAGGCAGAAGAGTAGTCAAGGCTAGCAGAAGGTCATAACAAATAATACAATTCAACTAGTACTTTAGCTATCAACAGAATCTGACTAAGTGTGGATCCCCAGCTCCTGCTGGTTCTAGCACACTTTGGGATCTGACTAAGGTCTGAGTGCTAACACGTAGCATTTGCAACAGCAGCCGAGGAGCTACTGACAGGCAGGTCCTATATATACAGAGAGCGCCCCACAGCGCCGCCCCAGTCACTCAGCCAATCAGGAGCACTGCTGGAGTCAGCTGACCGGCCGATGAGCTGACTCCCCTTCAATTCGCATAAAGGTCCTGTCGCCTGGCGCGCGCGCGTAGCCCTCAGTCTATGTGCAACTGAAGGACCAGGCAAAACTCCACCATGTAATTGCACGGCGGAGGCCGCCGGCTGAGACGCGGAGACAGCCACCATGCCGCTCACCGCTGCGGCGGCATCTCCGCTATCTATTACACTAGCCCTACCAATAATTTGGTGGAGGTCTCTTTTTATTTATGTATTTTTTCTTGCAAGCGTTAATAAAACAGTGCTTTTAGCTACAGTTGAATTAGCAGTGTCCTCCTGAAAAATAAAAAAAAGTTAAAACACTATTTGGTTGAGCAAACACTGCTAACAGGACAGGCCAGAAATGTTCAAAAGGATATTACCATATTTTTCGGACCATAAGATGCACTTTTCGGCGCCGGTGGGGGAGGAATCAGTGTGTCTTATGGTCCAAAGATGTGCCAGGTGTGTCCCCACAAGCAATTACCTATCCAGTAGCGTGGTCAATCCGTGCTCAGCTGGTGATCCAAGTCCTCCTTCTGTCCCCTCCTCCATCTCCAGCTGGTGGTCTCCATCCTCCGTGCCTTCTTTCATTGCTAAGTGACATCACCTGTGTGTCCCCATGAGTGACCTACGCATGGCGACTGTAAGCGCCTGTGCACAACCATGTGTGAACCCAAGTCAGGTATCGCAGCGCATAGGGGCCGAGGTCACATATAGCGATGCACAGGGGCTGTCACTCAACGATGCAAGAAGGAATCACCAGGAGAAGATGGAGGTGGCGGATGGAGGAGTTGGAGCAAGGAGGAGATGGACAGAGGAGTGGGAGATGGACAGAGGATTAGGTGAGAGCCCCCACTTGTGCTTGTTGTTCTGAAGTCTTTTATTATCATCCTGTCCCCTGTAGGTTATCTCCCCACATATTGTTATTTTGGATCCAAAATAGCAGGGTTGTAAATTTGCTGACTTACCTGCTTTTGCTGTCCCTGTGCTCTGCAAACTTTACAACTCGCTATAATCTATCATAGTGTAGGGTAGTTAGTGTAGCTAGTGGGGCAGCAGGGGTTAGTTTGCGTAGTTAGTGAAGCTAATGGAACAACAGGGGTAAGTGTAGGATAGTTAGTGTTGTTAGTGGGGCAGCAAGATTTAATGTGAGGTAGTTAGTGTAGCTAATCGGGCAGCAAGGGTTAAAATAGGGTAGTTAGTGTAGCTAGTGGGGCAGCAGGGGTTAGTTTAGGGTAGTTAGTGTAGCTAGTGGGGAAGCAGGGGTTAGTGTAGCTTATGGGGCATCAAAGCTTATTGTAGCTGGGCAGTGTAGCTTAGAAAGCTTGGTGGGAGAAGGTCCACAAGATGCCCCTGCACCAGGTTTAGTATATTTTTTCCCCTGATTTTTGTCCGCTAAACCCAAGTGCCTCTTATGGCCAGGAGTGTCTTATAGCCTGAAAAAATATGTTTTTGTTTTGCAGCTGAATGAAGCAGATTTTACTTCACATTGACATGGCTGCTTTGGAGTTCAGTCTTAGCAATTCAGAACTTAAATGGAAATTGAGAATACGAGACTCTAGGAAAGTTCTATTTACCATAAGTGCTACACATACAATTAATTATTTTCGGTTCAGGTTTGCTCTTAATTAAGAAAATAAGTTGCATAGCGCAAAAAGATTTCTTATGTTAGTTTGATAAAGAAACATAGTTGTAAAAAAACACATTCTATAGTCTACTCACCACACAGGCTAGAAAGGAGTTTTGGTCTCTTTGCAACTGGTAAGTAAACCCCTAAGAAGTAGGCTGGGATTCCAGAGAGTGCGATTCCAATGCCGATCAGCGAGTTGATGGTGTCACCATAGAGTGGCACAATGGTGAGGAAGAGGCTGCAGAGACAGTATACCACAGGGAAAAACAGACTGACCTGCAATCACAGAGAAATGCCATTCAATATCTGTAAACCAGCAAACATCATCCCATTATTACATTATTCAATTCACTAGAGCTTCCTGCAGGGCCTGATTTCTGGAAAGGCCACAAATGCCCAGGCCTTGGGCGGTAGCTGGCAAAGGGGCGGCTGGACATGGAAAAGGAATTGCTGCATATGGAAGAAGAGGCTGCAAAAGAACTATGGAAGTTGCAAATAGGGAGCAACATATGGACATAAAGAGCTGCTGCTGTTCAGGGGCTGCTGTACAGGGGCGTAACTAGAAATCCGGCCCCCCCTGCAAAAATTCGGATGGGCCCACTCAGGGCCGTTTTGGGGGGCTGGAGGGGTCGCAGCATGAGGGGAAAGCGTGGCCAAACATCAGTGGGGAGGGGGGACAGTTCCCCCCTCCCTCACCTCGGGCTCTTTCCTCTGCGCTCCCCTCCAACATCAATCATCAGTGGGAGCAGGTGGCGGGTAAGAACACATACCTCCATTCCCTGCGAAGGTCCATCTCTAAGTGCCTCACGCTACTTCCTGTTTAAACGGGAAGTAGTGTCAGACACTTAGAGATTGGAACCTCCGGCGCGTGGATGGAGGTATGTGTTCCTGCCCGCCGCCTTCTGCAACTGATGATTGATTCTGGAGCGCTGAGGAGAGATCCTGAGGTGAAAGGGGGGGGGGGGGGGGACTGTCCCCCCTCATGTGTGGCCACGCTTTCCCCTCATGCTGCAATCCCTCCTGCCCCCCAAATGGCCCTGAGTCTCCCCCCCCCCCCACAGGTGCAGGGGCTACATCTCCTATTGTTATGCCAGTAACATGAAGGTTAGACATGGAAGAGTGGTCTGCAAAAGGATTAGGAGGGGGGTACTGCACTAGGAAGCTGAGCCACAAGAAAGTTTGCCGAGGGGCAAAAAAACCCCTATAAATCCGGCCTTGGCTACCTGGATTTCCACAGTTCATTACCAGGACATTATTTCCATTTCATTATAGAATGAGTGTTTAGTAGACCATGCTGTAATATGCCAACCATCAGAGGAAAGGCAAGAATCCGTATTAAAGTGGTATGGAACTCACAATTGCAGATAACATTGTCCTGCAAGCTTCAGTGAAGTGGAACCAAGCCTTTCAGTGACATTATATCAGTCTTTTTATGTTTTTTGATTATTTTTTTTTCTGTGCTAAACAAATCAAAAACATAAAAAGGCAGGTATAATGTCACTGGAAGGCTTGGTTCCGCTTACCTGAAGCTGATTGATCATTTGTCATTTCTCTGTTTCTCCCTGGATACAGCAGAAGCTTGTCAGGTTGCTCCTGAGTGCAGATGGAAACTGTTTGCCCTTCCAGTTGGAAACCAGTGATAACTCTTTTTTTTTTCCTAATAGTTTTATGCTGTATTTCATGCTCTAGACAAAATTTGATTTTCATAATACTTTATTATTATAATAATGGCAGATCGAGAGTATGATTGGACCTAAGCAACAGGAAAACAACTACACAGATTTATTTTGCTTTGTTTGGCCTAGTGCACACCAGAGCGGTTCGGCTGCGTTTTGCGATCCGCTTGCGGCTGCGGATACGCTTGGGTAATGTACTTCAATGGGCTGGTGCACACCAGAGCGGGAGGCGTTTTGCAGAAACGCATACTCCCGGGCTACTGCAGATTTTGGATTGCGGAGGCGTTTCTGCCTCAATGTTAAGTATAGGAAAAACGCAAACCACTCTGAAAAATGGCACTTCAGAGCGGTTTGCTAGGCGTTTTTTGGTACAGTAGCTGTTCAGTAACAGCTTTACTGTAACAATATATGAAATCTACTACACCAAAAACGCTTCACAAAACCGCAAAATGCTAGCTGAAACGCTACAGAAAAAGAAGAAAAAGCGTTTCAAAATCTGCCAGCATTTTGCGGATCTGCTAGCGGTTTTTGGTGTGCACTAGGCCATAGAGTCCGATTTTACACTTGTTTTTTGGGTTGTGTTGGAGATGCTATGCTTCTGCCGCATGTCACCGCAACACAAAAATTGACAAACATATGACCCTGCGGAAGGGTCATATGGATTGCCCCGTCAGTGACGCACCCCGCTGGACAGGAAGTATGTCACTGGAATTCCCGTCGGTTTGCGCATGCATGCCAAGACGCACTGCGCTCCATTATTCACACATGGATTTACATTAAACCAAGCACCGTGCATTAAGCGCGGTGCTTGCAGTAATGTGCTGTTGCCCTTGCTTTGGCTCGGATACTTCACCGCAAGGGACTGTAATAAGTGGGAAAGTCTCCACAGATTGTCATTGCTTTTGCGACCCTTAATGGAAAAATAGGGTAATGCAATGCAGGTTTAGCCTGCTAGTGTAAAAGGGGCCTGAAGCAGAATGAGGAAGGGTTAGAACCTCTGTCAGGATTTTTGTTGTGGTCTGTGGGTCACAGGGTCTGTTGTGTGAAAATTCCCCCATATCAAGTTCCCTATTGACAGCTGTAGTTATTCCTTTGCAATAGGCTCACAGTCAGCTGCAGGCTGCAGTTTTGGACAAGATTGTACAGTGCTGCAATCTTCAAGGCCAATTTAGGGACAGCCTCCGCAGCATGTCATTTTTGGCCATTGCAATGCAATTAAATGTAGTAGATTTGTTTAACGGGTTGACATAATCTGTGTGGCTTAGAGAACTTTTCCATAGCATCTTCATTGCATTTTACCTTGTGATAACTAGTGATGGTCAAGTAGATGCAAATAACTTTGAGTTGATGCCAATTTATGCAATTTTTAAGCAAATGTATGCAGATTGAAAATGAACCAATCCAATCCTGCTGAGGTAAAATTCGAATGGTTCATTTTCAAGCTGCATAAATTTGCAGCAACTCAAAGTTATTTGCATCTACCTGTCCGTCACTAGTTATAACTAAAAGTTAGACACATTTTTCTTGCCTTTGACAGACACCAGTCTGAAGTCAGTGGCATAACTAACATTCATGGGCCCCCTCAGCAAAACTTTTATGGGGCCCCACAATCATGGCCGGATTTAGGCCAAGGCTAAAATAGGCCATGGCCTAGGGCACCACAGGAGCAAGGGCACCAAAGCAGCAGGCTAAACTGGTGTAGCAGCTTTCAAATGCTGCAATGCAGGGAGATCAGGCGAGCACCTGACCGTGGTACTCAGCTGCTAGCCGCCTGTGCAGCAGCCACCATGTTCTCTGTGCACGTTTGTGTTGGGGCCGGCGGCTATGGACTTGGGCAGTATTGGAGATGGGAGATGAGTGGAGAAATTAGTGACACTGATGGCTGCTGCAGTGTGAAGGCAAACTGTCTACCTATACTGAAAGGGGGGGAAGGGATTAAGGGAGTCATCTACCTATACTAGAAGGAAAGGGGTCATCTGGCTACCTATACTGGAAGGAAGGGAGGAGGGGGTCATCTCGCTACCTATACTGAAGGGGGGCGGCTGGTGAAAGTGGCCTAGGGCAGTAAAGAGTACAAATCCGGCCCTGCCCACAATGTTCACACCCCTTCCTTTGCCTCCCATTGGTGCCCTTCACGGCCTTGGGGCCCATCTCATAAAGGGTCATCATGATCTTTACAGCCATAACAAGTGTAGCCACAAAAACACCCGATCTGAAGTATAGCCCCCTGTACAGGAGGAAGGGAAGGTTAGTAGTTAGCCCCCCCCCCCCCCCCACAGCTCTGGGCCCCCCTGCGATCTCAGGAGCTGCTCCCCTCTAGTTACGCCCCTGGTCTGAAGCATCCCTATCACAATTCTTCTCTGAAGCTTGAATAATAAATCAAAAATGCATCAAAAACTCAGGAAATGCTTTGAGGGCAAGCTGTGTGCATGCGTTAGGGACAGTGCATGGTAACCATGGTACGCATGCGCAGCAACTGCAGTACATGAACAGATTGCATTCATGCCATGATTGTGCTGCATTCACACCACAGATGTATCGAGACAGATCATTTAGGCGCTCTCTCGGCACCCGTGCTGAGCCAGTTTGGGCACCGCTAAAGGCTGCAATGTTAATAGTTGGAGCTCGAATTATGCTAAAATCATTATAGTTCCAATTACGCGACCACTATAAAAATGAGGTAATCAGTAGGGGAATATATTTGTGATATTCCCAGAGATTACCAAGCACAGAAAGGACCGTCTTTCTGCTCCTCCCTACGCCCAAATGAACACGCAGCCAATCAATACCTACTCAGATGTATTACATCTGCAGCTTTCCACACACAGCACAGCAGAACATGCTGCATTTGGAAAGTAGTGATGCAATGCAACTGCAGTATAACTATGGCTCACATATGACTGAACTGGTTTGTGTACACAAGCCCTTAGGATGATTTGGCAAGGGACAATATAGGACTCTGCATTGAAATCGATGCTGCTGGCCCCAGGCTCCGTCCTCCATCCATGCACATGCCCCATGTGGTTGCCAGAGTAACGTGGGCATGTGTGAGACGTCACACATGCACCCACGTATTCGCTGGTAACCATGTGGGGCGTGTGTATGGATGGAGGATGGAGCTAGGGCCAGTGGCAGACAGGGACAGGTAAAGTGTACTGCACTGGACAGCGAGAGAGGCACAGTTTACTTTAGGATGGACAGCGCTGAGGGAGGCGCGGCAGCAGATGAGACATCACAAGGCCAATTTCTGAGAAATTTTACGCTGAAATCGATCGAGAATCAACCTGCGGTGTATGGGCTGCCGACAGATCTCTCTGTAATCAGATTCGATCAGAGAGAGAGATCTGTCTCTTGGTTGATCTGCCTATACATCGTCTGATGTATGGGCATTGGGCACCTTAAAGAGCAACCGTAACCTAGAATTGAACTTCATCCTAATCAGTAGCTGATACCCCATTTCTCAAACAGATCAACAGGGGGCTCTGTATGGCTGATATTGTGGTGAAACTCCTCCCACAGTGTGGTGTCAGGACCAAGATCTTGACATCACACTGTGGGAGCCTTGTTGCATTGTGGGAAATAACAGCTGTTTCCAACTGACAAAAAAGCAGGCAGCTTCTCCTTTCACTGACATCACCTGCCAGCAGTAAAAATGTGACCATGTGATAAATGGCAGAATGTAAATCAGGGAGTGGAAAGATTTTACAATGGGCAAACACCGACTAAATCATTTATACATAAATATTGAAAACATGGAGCACTTTTTTATCACATTATTTTCACTGGCTTTCCTCTTTAAAACTTAGACCTTTGGCATAAGAGTAAATAACCATTATTAATATCATCAACAAGATTAGCAGTAGCACCACTTACCTTTACAGGACGTGACCTATCGGGCTGGGTAAATCGCAGAACTATTAGGCCAGCAACAGAAAGCCCAACAAATAGCCAGTAACTGAAGCTGTAGTAGTTTATCAGCTGGAACACATCTTCCACTAGTAGATAGAGTATCGCCATCAGCCCCTGGACACAGAAAAAGAAAGTGTCTAAGCCATATTCATGCTACCAATTGCCCACAAGTACATTACTTAGTATTCCTATGCACTACCAGAGACCCAGCCAAAGCAGACAGTGTACCTGATGCTAACCAATGCAGTGTACCTGCCAGGGGCGCAACTACAAATCACGGGGCCCCCCAGCAAAACTTTGAAGGGGCCCCACAATGTTCACACCCTTTCCCTTGGTGACCCTCACAGTATGGGCACTCCTCCTGCAAGGGTCATAAAACAACTGTGGCCATTACAATTTTCACATCCTTAAAGTGAACCTCCGGACTAAAAATCTACTGAAAACTGAAAAGGCTTGGTGTTTCTTTAACAGTTTCACAGCATCAGAACTTTGTTTTTCTTACCAAAGCATCATTTTTAGCTGCATTTTAGCTAAGCTCCACCCATCAAAGAAAACTGCCTGGGCTTTTTTCCCCTGATGCTGTGCAAAGCATGATGGGATTTCTTATGTTGTTATTCACGTTGCCTAGCAACTGGGAGGGGTGATCAGCACACAGGACAGTTGGAACTGTGTCTCATGCTCCCTGTCACCTCCTTTCAACTAAAAAGATGGCTGCCCTCATTAAATCAAGCATTTTCCTGTTCTTTTAAAACAGGGTGGGTAAGAGATTATATTACCTATCTATTTTAATTAACATAACTAATGTAACTTAATGACAGTATGTTTGTTTAGGCTGAAGTTCCTCTTTAACAAGTGTAGCCACAAAAATACCTGATCTGAAGGATGGACCCCTTTTTTGAAAGAAGGGAAGTTTAGTAGTTGGGGCCCCGTCACAGCTCTGGGCACCGCTGCAAATCCAGGGACTGCTCCCCTCAAGTTACGCCCCTAGTACCTGCTGGGTTGGGGATGAGGCTGGGAATGTCCATTGTGGGATCCATATCTGGTGAAAACGGACCTTGCGATTAGACCGTTAGGAAAGCATGGATCATTTCTACATATCCGTTGGTCCACTGCTGGCAGAGGGTCTAGTGTGAAGCAATCCTTATAGTCAGGCTTCATCCTCAGCTTTATGGTTAGAGAAATGTCATCAATACAGGTAAAGTGTGGCAGATGGAAAATAAGGGCGGTTTGCATAAGGAAGAGGCAGTGGCGTAGCAATAGGGGTCGCAGAGGTCTCAACCGCACCAGGGCCCTTGGACCAGAGTGGCCCGTAAGTCCCTCCCTCAACCGCAGTATTAGCTCTTTATTGGTCCTGTGCTTGTAATAATCACTTCTATAGATGCTGTAAATCATAATAATCATTAACAAAATGTTCCCCATCCCCTTCTTGCCCTTTTGACACTGTGATTATCCTCTGCAGGTTTTGGTGCGCCGCATCAATTGTTATGTATAGAGTGCTTTGGGGGCCCAGTTTAAAACTTGCACCAGGGCCCATAGCTCTTTAGCTACGCCACTGGGAAGAGGTTGTTTAAGCCTGGAAATGTTCTCCATCCCTATTGCGTGGTCCCTGTCTAGAAATCTGTTACATCTGATAAATATGTGTGCATGAAATCAGAGATGGATTAATATGGAATGGGGTCCTAGGCAAGATAGTAGCCTTTACTCCCCCTTGTGGTCCTTTTGGTAATCTGAGGTGGAGAGGGATCAGAGAAGGTGGCAGGTGGGCCCTTGAGACCCACTAGGCCCCAGGCACCTGCCTAGATTGCTTTGTGGATGATCCTGCTCTACATGAAATGGGAAGAAGGAGTTTGGTATGTGATATTGCAACTTAATGCCGCAATTCTAACAAAGCGGCGATACTCTCTTTTTTCAGTACTAATTAGAAGGGTTGATTTTTGGGAGCTCAAATTCTCTCTATTATATCAATGAGCGTTCTGATTTACCTTCCTAATGATTACAAAATGTAAGAACATATTTTGGGGTTTATTCACAAAGCAGCATTTTGCCACAACACTTGGACTCGTGTACAGTATGTCATTTCATGTAACAGTTTATGAAAAAGCACTTACAAACGTGTTATCTGCCTGATTGCCTGGTATTTTATGCATTATATAAACAAATGCTACATTTTATACTTGTATATTTGAAATGAGTGCACACATTATTATTATTATTTAAAGTATAGGTATTATTTATTATTATTATAGTGCTGACATCTTCTGCAGTGCTGTGCAGAGTATATTGTCTTGACACTTAAAGAGGAATTCCAGTAAAAATAATGTAATAAAAAAGTGCTTCATTTTTATAATAATTATGTATAAATGATTTAGTCAGTGTTTGCCCATTGGGACATCTTTTAACCACCTGAGCGGTCTGGACGAGCTGAGCTCGTCCAACACCGCCGGAGGTCGCCGCTCAGGCCCTGCTGGGCCGATTTTAATCAAATAAAAAGCAGCACACGCAGCCGGCACTTTGCCAGCCGCGTGTGCTGCCTGATCGCCGCCGCTCTGCGGCGATTCGCCGCGAGCAGCGGCGAAAGAGGGCCCCCCTAGCCGCCTGAGCCCTGCGCAGCCGGAACAAAAAGTTCCGGCCAGCGCTAAGGGCTGGATCGGAGGCGGCTGACGTCAGGACGTCGGCTGACGTCGATGACGTCACTCCGCTCGTCGCTATGGCGACGATATAAGCAAAACAAGGAAGGCCGCTCATTGCGGCCTTCCTTGTTTATTCTGGGCGCCGGAGGCGATCGGAAGATCGCCTCCGGAGCGCCCTCTAGTGGGCCTTCATGCAGCCAACTTTCAGTTGGCTGCATGAAATAGTTTTTTTTTTATTTAAAAAAAACCCTCCCGCAGCCACCCTGGCGATTTAATCAGAACGCCAGGGTGGTTAAATCCCTGATTTACATTCTGACATTTATTACCGTATTTTTCGGACTATAAGACGCTCCGGACTATAAGACGCACCTAGGTTTAGAGGACAAAAATCAGGAAAAAAAACAAAAACTAAACCTAGGTGTGTCTATGGTGCAGGGGCATCTTATGGATCTTTCCCTCCAATTATTTTGCTCCCCTTATGCATTCCTTGTATTTATTTTGCCCCCTGTGGTCCTCCTATGTCCCTCTGTACTTTGTCCACCTTGTGTCCTCTGCCCCGTGTCCTCTTTCACCCTTCCTCTGTCTCCATGTTCTCTGGCCCCCTGTGTCTTCTTTCCCCCCTTCCTCTGGCCCCCTGTGTCTTCTTTCCCCTTTCCTCTGTCTCCATGTCCTCTGGCCCCCTGTGTCTTCTTTCCCCCTTCCTCTTTCTCCATGTGCTCTGTCCACCTGTGTCCTCTGTCCTGGCGTCCAATGCCCTGTGCTCTGACCCTCTTCCTTAGGGCTGGTTCACACGGGCGTCTGCTGAGCTTTTGCTTGGCATTGCGTTCAAACGCCAGCGTTTAAACGCCAGCGTTTAAAAGCTAGCTTTTGAAAGCTTTTGAAAAGCGTTCAAGGCTAGCAGTTCTGGTCTCTGCTATTGTTTCCTCGCGTTTACTGCCTCTGAAAGCAGCATGTTGCTTTTGAGACTAGACGCAACGCTGGGATCTACTGCCAGGCTTTCATGAAAGCCTGCAAAAGCCAGCTCTAAACGGTCCTATTCACTTGCATGGGATGGCAGTAGATCCCAAAAAACGCTGCGTCTGAAACGCTGCGTTAAACGCCACAAAAACGCCCGTCTGAACCAGCCCTAAGTCCCCTGTTTCCTCCATGTCCAGGGTCTTTATCCCCATTGTCCCAGTGTGTTCTGTGTCCCAGGGTCTGCATGTCTGCCAACCCCCTATGTCCCCGTGTCTGCCTGTCTCCAGTCACTCTGTGACCCAGTGTCTGCTTGTGACAGTGTAATAATCACATAAATGCAACTGCCCGGTGTCTGCTTGTCCCGGGGGCCGCCTGTCTCTAGTCACTCTGTGACCCGGTGTCTGCGTGTCTAAGTGTAATTACATGCAGCTGCCCGGTGTCTGCTTGTCCTGGGGCCGCCTGTCTCCAGTGTTGGTGTTCCAGCCAGGGTAATAATCATATACATGTAGCTGCCACTTATTAACCATGCTGTCCCCCGTGTCTCAAATACATACCTCGTATCTTTTATCATCGCGCCGTCCCCCGCTACCGCCGCAGCTTGCATCATCGTGAAGTCCTGGACGTCTTTGCAGAGGAATAACCAATCAGGCTGGTGGCCAATCTCTGCGCACTGTGATTGGCCCAATTGACGGAGAGGTGGTCCCGCCCGCGAGACCATCGCGTCCTATCAACATAGGAGCAGGAAGCAGAGAGCATTCTGATTGGCCGTTAAAGCCAGCGCCCCCTGCCTGATTGGTTAATTCTCTGCAAACGTCCAGGACTTCCCGATGATGCAAGTTGCGGCGGTAGCGGGGGACAGCGCGATGATAAAAGATATGAGAGGTATGTATTTGAGACACGGGGGACAGCGTGGTTAATAAGTGGCAGCTACATGTATATGATTATTACCCTGGCTGGAACACCAACACTGGAGACAGGCGGCCCCAGGACAAGCAGACACCGGGCAGCTGCGTGTATGTGATTACACTTAGACACGCAGACACCGGGTCACAGAGTGACTGGAGACAGGCGGCCCCCGGGACAAGCAGACACCGGGCAGTTTCATCTATGTGATTATTACACTACGACATGCAGACACAGGGACATGCATACGCCGGGAGCAGGCAGACACTGAAATAGAGGGACTCATGGACGGGGGATGCAGACGGGAAGGAGGCTCAGGTCCAAATATGTAGTATTCGGACTATAAGACGCACTGACTTTCCCCCCCCACTTTTGAGGGAGAAAAAGTGCGTCTTATAGTCCGAAAAATACGGTACATGGTGCCATTTTTACTGTTGGCAAGTGATGTAGCTGCTGCATGCTTTTTTGTCAGTTGGAAACAGCTATTTCCCACAATGCAGCAAGGTTCACAGACAGGAAATTGCCAAGAGTACGTACTCAGAATTTCTTTGTGGGAGGGGCTTCACCACAATGTCAGCCATACAGCACCCCCTGATGGTCTGTTTGTGAAAAGGAATAGATTTCGCATGTAAAAGGGGGTATCAGCTACTGATTGGGATAAAGTTCAATTCTTGGTCGGAGTTTCTCTTTAACTGTGCCTCTGAGGAGCTCACAATCGAATCCCTGCCATAGGCCTCAATTCACTAAGATCATGCTAGAGATAATAAGGCAAGAGAAAACTTACCTCCACACGTGAGAGAGTTATCTTACCTCTTCATTCCTTAAGTTACCTCTCCTGTAGTTAAGTTACCTCCTCTGTAGTTAATTTACCGCCTCTGTAGTTAATTTACCTCCTCTGTAATTATTTTCACATGCAGCTAATTAACAGCCTGTCTTTAAAGAGGAGCTGTTAGGTATAAGGTCTCAGAGAAAATAAACACATATATCAGTAGCTAAAGATTGGCTGTACTTACATTACATATGCATTTCACTGTCCACGTTTGGATTTCACAGAATTTGTATATAGTATATACAGAGATAGATGCTCCTGACAGCTCATGGCAGGCTCCATGTTTTTCTGTCAAATGTGTCGTCATGTCCTGCCTGCTTCCTGATCACAGAAAAGCTGGTACTTGAACAACACAGTGTGCAGTGAATATTAATGAGCCATGTGGCTAGGAACAATAGCTGACTCCTGCAGTGTACTCTGCCCGGAGATTTATCAGTGCTACGCGCTGGACTGATTACAAGCTGCTGTAACGTCTCATTAGCAGCCCAGGGGAGGGCCCCAGAATGCTTTGCAGTATAGTATGCGGCTTGCGTCCTCTTGGGTTTTAACAGCCTTGCTGATAAGCACACATCAAAGGTAACTGAGATTTTTATCTTCACTAATGGCTTTTGGGCTTCCTTCTAAACTGTTTAACACAGGAGAATAGAGGTTTAAATTAGCTTCTGCAGCCTGACAGTTATTCTTTAACTCTGGAGTTATTTTAAGGATTGGAGAATTAATTTAAAGACAGAGGAGTTAACTTTAGGCTTGCCTGAGGTAAAATGTTTCCTGAATACTACATGCCTTATCACCATGGTAACAACTCTAGAAGAGTTATTAAAGACAGGAGATAAGTTTAGTGAATTGAGGCCAAAGTCATATGTCTATGTATGTATTGTGTAGTGCATGTACCATAGTCTACGGTCAATTTTAGGGGTTAATTAACTTATCTATGTTTTTGGGATATAGAAAAAAGAAACCAGAGTGCTCACAGGAAACCCACATAGACACCGGGAGAACATACAACCTCAGTGCAGATACATGCCATCTTGTGAAAAATGTCTGTACTTACATTAAAAAGAAGGGCGGGCACAGGGGTAAAGTTGTCTAGGTGAATCAGACTCAGACTTGCAGGAAGGTGACCTTCTCTTGCTCCAACATAGAAGAGTCTGGAAAATAAGATTTTCGAGTTGTTTGCTGATGCTTTACAAATATAGGCCTTTCAATACTCTAGTCTAGACTAACTCAAAGTTCTTTATTGTCATGAATATTATTGTCTAGCTAGGACTGACTGATGGGTTTCAGGTAAGAGTTAGAAAAGCATCAGGTGTAAGTTGTGGGTGAGTAGACCTAGGTTAGGGTTAGAGTATTAGGTTTAGTTTAGGAGGTGCGTATAAGTTAGACTTTAGGCAAAGGTTAGGTTTGAGATATCATTCGGCATTCAGGAGAGCTATAGGTGAATGTTATGCATTGGGCAGGGGTATGGTTAATGTTGTATTCAGTGTTAGGCATATGGTGACGGTAAAGTTAGTGTTAGGTTTACTGTTAGGCATTAGGTGACAGTTAGATGAGTATTATACTTCACATGAGGGTTAAATAAGACTATGGATACAGTGGCATAAACAAGATAAATAGTGAAATAAGTGAAACAAAACGATTAAAAACTGTTTAAAAATAGGGTGGTAATTTAAATGTAAACTTATCTCTCAGAAAAAAAACTCAATCGTGAGGTTAAAGTGTAACTGTCGGGCATAAAATCAAAAATCAATTCTTTATTTTTATCTGGTAAACAAGTAATAAGGGTGCTAACCAGGCAATCCAAAAGCAAAATCACTTACTTTTGTTGTTGATAAAAGATCATTCCCCAGTTTCCCTGACTCTTATTTGGTACGTTGCCGCACAAAGGAAGTTGCAGGACATGCTGGGTTGGGTTTTTTTTGCTTCTTTACTATCCCCTCAGACTTAATTAATGCAGCCTGATTGGCTGAAGACTCTTTCCCTCCTGTTTTCGCCTCCCACACCTCTGTTCCTCTCTGATTGGGCAATATTTCTCATGCTTCTCAAGCTACAGTCACACAATGACAATGCACTTTTCTATTACAGATCTGGGTGGGAGTGTCTGAAGACTGTGTTTGCATTAGCCGCCCTCCTCCCAGAGTGCATATTATTTCGGCGCGGGTAGAGCCGAATGGCAGCTTTCCCCACTGCCGCTAAACTCCGAGGCGGCGTTAAATACTATTCCCCCTCTGAGTTGTCTCAACTCGGAGAGAGATGTATTTCGGGGTCTGGCAACCGCTACACGGGGCACGCATCATATCATTGCTGCTATGACAGCACCCAGTCTCGGCGCTCGGCTCTCAGAGTCGCACGCTGAAATGAACTGATCCGCTCCTCCTAGAGTAAGGGAGGAAATAACATCAGTATTGGCTTCAGTCAGAGAGAATTAAGATGGCAAATGTTTGAAACAGATTTCTCTTTATTTACTATGTGAAATTTACTAAAATCAAAACGTGAACAATGCAGTACATATGTCATGTACGTAGAGTAGTGTTGGGCGAACAGTGTTCGCCACTGTTCGGGTTCTGCAGAACATCACCCTGTTCGGGTGATGTTCGAGTTCGGCCGAACACCTGACGGTGCTCGGCCAAACCGTTCGGCCACATGGCCGAACTAAGAGCGCATGGCCGAACGTTCCCCGAACGTTCGGCTAGCGCTGTGATTGGCCGAACGGGTCACGTGGTTCGGGCCCGAACGCGCTCTGATTGGCCGAACGGTCACGTGGTTCGGGTAAATAAATACCCGAACCACGTCATATCTCCGCCATTTGTCTGTGGGCTTAGCTTTGGGTAGGCAGGCAGGGTAGTTCGCTCTCCAGCCACGCTAGCCAGGGTCCCCCCCAGTCATTGTGTGTCGCTGCTGGGAACAGTAGTACACCGCTCGCTCAGCCACACTATATATAGCATTGTTTACTGCCACTGTGTACCTCGCTCAGCCACGCTATATATATAGCATTGTGTTTTCTGACACTCTGTGTACACGGCTTAGCCTGGCTATATATAGCATTGTGTGTACTGCCACTGTGCACCTCGCTCAGCCACGCTATATATAGCATTGTGTGTACTGCCACTGTGCACCTCGCTCAGCCACGCTATATATAGCATTGTGTGTACTGCCACTGTGCACCTCGCTCAGCCACGCTATATATATAGCATTGTGTTTTCTGACACTCTGTGTACACGGCTTAGCCTGACTAATATAGCATTGTGTGTACTGCCACTGTGCACCTCGCTCAGCCACGCTATATATAGCATTGTGTGTACTGCCACTGTGCACCTCGCTCAGCCACGCTATATATAGCATTGTGTGTACTGCCACTGTGCACCTCGCTCAGCCACGCTATATATAGCATTGTGTGTACTGCCACTGTGTACCTCGCTCAGCCACGCTATATATATAGCATTGTGTTTTCTGACACTCTGTGTACACGGCTTAGCCTGACTAATATAGCATTGTGTGTACTGCCACTGTGCACCTCGCTCAGCCACGCTATATATAGCATTGTGTGTACTGCCACTGTGCACCTCGCTCAGCCACGCTATATATAGCATTGTGTGTACTGCCACTGTGCACCTCGCTTAGCCACGCTATATATATAGCATTGTGTTTTCTGACACTCTGTGTACACGGCTTAGCCTGACTAATATAGCATTGTGTGTACTGCCACTGTGCACCTCGCTCAGCCACGCTATATATAGCATTGTGTGTACTGCCACTGTGCACCTCGCTCAGCCACGCTATATATATAGCATTGTGTTTTCTGACACTCTGTGTACACGGCTTAGCCTGACTAATATAGCATTGTGTGTACTGCCACTGTGCACCTCGCTCAGCCACGCTATATATAGCATTGTGTGTACTGCCACTGTGCACCTCGCTCAGCCACGCTATATATAGCATTGTGTGTACTGCCACTGTGCACCTCGCTCAGCCACGCTATATATAGCATTGTGTGTACTGCCACTGTGCACCTCGCTCAGCCACGCTATATATATAGCATTGTGTTTTCTGACACTCTGTGTACACGGCTTAGCCTGACTAATATAGCATTGTGTGTACTGCCACTGTGCACCTCGCTCAGCCACGCTATATATAGCATTGTGTGTACTGCCACTGTGCACCTCGCTCAGCCACGCTATATATAGCATTGTGTGTACTGCCACTGTGCACCTCGCTCAGCCACGCTATATATAGCATTGTGTGTACTGCCACTGTGCACCTCGCTCAGCCACGCTATATATATAGCATTGTGTTTTCTGACACTCTGTGTACACGGCTTAGCCTGACTAATATAGCATTGTGTGTACTGCCACTGTGCACCTCGCTCAGCCACGCTATATATAGCATTGTGTGTACTGCCACTGTGCACCTCGCTCAGCCACGCTATATATAGCATTGTGTGTACTGCCACTGTGCACCTCGCTCAGCCACGCTATGTATAGCATTGTGTTTACTGCCACTCTGTGTACACCGCTCAGCCAGACTATATACCGTTGTTTACTGACACTCTGTGTACACCGCTCAGCCAGACTATATACCATTGTTTACTGACACTCTGTGTACACCGCTCAGCCAGACTATATACCATTGTTTACTGACACTCTGTGTACACGGCTCAGCCTGACTATAAAGCATTGTGTGTACTGCCACTGTGCACCTCGCTCAGCCACGCTATATATAGCATTGTGTTTTCTGACACTCTGTGTACACGGCTTAGCCTGACTATAAAGCATTGTGTGTACTGCCACTGTGCACCTCGCTCAGCCACGCTATATATAGCATTGTGTTTTCTGACACTCTGTGTACACGGCTTAGCCAGACTATATAGCATTGTGTGTACTGCCACTCTGTGTACACCGCTCAGCCAGACTATATAGCATTGTGTTTACTTCCACTCTTTGTCTGCTGGGCCTGGGAACAGTAGTACACCGCTCACCCGCCTCTGTATAGCATTGTGCTCTGTGTCGCTGCTGGGAATAGTGGTACTGTATAGCATTTCTGTGCTGCCACTGTACTGCTGCCAGTCAGCGTGTACTGTAAGGATAAGTGAAATGAGGAAGAAATCCGGTGAAAGAGGAAGGGGCAAGGGAAGAGGTGTTTCCCCTGACGGTTCACGTACAGGCCACAGGGGAGCACCCAAGAAAACCCACTCAATACCGCCCATGTTGTCCAGGACAACAACCCTCACAAATCCAAAAGAACAGGACCAGATAATTACTTGGATGACCTCTCAAGCGTCCAGCAGTGGGTTAAGCAGCACCAGCACATCACGCACGAGGCCCGAGTCCTCAGCCAGTTACAAGGAGCCAGTGGGCACAAAGCTGACACAACCGGCAGCGACACCACGCACACAACTGCCAGATAACCAGTCCTATGAATTACCTCAGGACACAATGGGGTATTCGCAGGAGCTATTCCCAGCCCAACAAACTTCCACCTATGAAAGGTCAATGGAGGAACAGCCAGAAATGTTGTGCCCGGATTCACAACCATTAACTGTGGGAAATGCACCGCGCACTGAAATACAAGGCGAGTCCGAGGAGGACTCGGAAACCCAAATCCCAGAGCAAGTTGGGCAGGAGGGGTTGCAATTGCAGGAGGTCGGCCGACAAGATCTGGAAGACGACGTTGGAGTGAGCTGCGCAGAGGTTGTTCTGGGAAGCTCTACTCCACGGCGGCGGCCCCCACAATGACATATGACGAGTTTGAGGAGATGGAAGAGGAGGGTATGGACAATGTGGACAGAGACCCAGATTTTATTTGTGAACGAGAACATCGCCGTCGTAGCAGCAGCACAGATGAGTCTGTTGAAGAACCCACTGCTGCACGAGTTCGCCTTGTGCCACAAGGTAGGCGGCGCGCAATTTCAGGCACCACAAGCGTGGAAGTTAGAGTGAGAGGCAAAAGAGGAGGAAACAGAAATCGCCAGCAAGGAGGCAGGTGCTCCAAAGTCTGGGCTTTCTTTGAAGACTGCACTGAGGATGTTACCATGGCGATTTGCAAGGTGTGCAAGACTCGCCTGAGCAGGGGGAAAAGTATTAACAACCTCTCCACCACCAGCATGAGCCGCCACATGCTATCCAAACATCCCACTCTGTGGGCAAACGCGGCAGGACAGGGTACCAGCAACACTGCCTCCCTTGGGTTCACCAGACTCACCACCAGACCCGCCTCAGCAGCAGCAGTAGCCCAGCCATTGCGTGGTTCACAACATTCACAAACATCAGACGACGCTGACACTGTCACTTTCCGGAGTAGTGCTCTTGAGGTCTCCCAGTGTTCATCAAACACAACAACCAACAGCCCTTCCGTGTGCAGCGCTACGGTTCAGTTGTCTGTGTCGGAGATGTTTGAGCGCAAGAGAAAATTGCCAGCAAATGACCCCCGGGCCGTGGCAGTAACAGCCAGCATAGCCAAGCTTCTGGCCTGCGAAATGCTGCCATATCGAGTGGTGGAGACAAACAGCTTCAAGGGCATGATGTCAGTGGCCATCCCACGTTACGTGGTTCCCAGCCGCTACCACTTTGCGCGCTCTGCAGTGCCTGAGTTGCATGAGCACGTGGTCAGCAAAATAACCCGAAGCTTGAAGAATGCCGTTGCCTGCAAGGTTCACCTCACCACTGACACCTGCGTTCGGCCAGGGTCGATACATCTCCCTTACCGCGCACTGGGTGAACCTTGTGGAGCCTGGCAGCGATTCCTCACCTGCTACGGCGCGGGTGTTGCCCACGCCGCAAACAGCTGCACCGCCGTCCCTCCCACTGGATAACAACAGCAGCACCTACCTCTCTGACTCCTTCTCCTCCAACGCATCTCAAAGCTGTACCTCTTTCGGAAACGCTAACCCAGCAGCAGTAGGATCGTGGAAGCAGTGCAGCACAGCTGTTGGCATGCGTCAGCAAGCGTTGCTGAAGCTGATCTGCCTTGGGGATAAGCAGCACACAGGGGAGGAAATTTGGAGGGGAATAAAGGAACAGACGGATTTGTGGCTGGCACCGCTGGACCTGAAACCGGGCATGGTTGTGTGTGATAATGGGAGTAATCTCATTCGCGCTTTAAGGTTGGCTAAGCTGACACACATCCCTTGCCTGGCGCACGTGATGAACCTAGTAGTTCAGCGGTTCCTGAGGACATACCCAGGCGTGGCCGATCTTCTGTTGAAGGTGCGTCGAGTGGCCAAACATTGTAGAAATTCCAGTACTGCTTCGGGGGCACTCGCCAAGATGCAGGAGCGCTTCAATCTCCCCCACCATCGCTTGCTGTGTGATGTCCCTACGCGCTGGAATTCTACGCTGCACATGCTAGCACGCTTTTGTGAGCAGAAGAGTGCAGTGGTCCAGTACATGACGGCGCAGTACCGAGGCGCATCCGGACAGCTGCCAAGCTTCTGTGGATCCGATTGGGCCAACATGTTGGACCTCTGCCAAGTCCTCCAAAATTTTGAGCAATCCACGTTGCTTGTGAGCAGTGACAACTCTTCAGTCAGCATTGCCATACCACTGCTGTGTTTACTGAAGAGGTCGATGTTAAAAATCAAGGAAACAGCTGTCATGATGCAACTGGGGGAATCTGAAGGAGAAAACGATCAGCGTGATGGTACCAACATCAGGCCATCCGCCTCAGGGAACGCTGGCCCCAGCAGCTATGACGAAGAAGAGGAGGAGGAACAGCTGGAGTTGGAGCAGGAATTTCATGCCACCACTGACGAGGGCCAGAGCGGTGCACGTTGGACTTCCACAATTCAACGCGAATGGTCAGCAGAAGCAGACCAGGAGGAAGGTGACGACTATGATGCATCACAACAACTATCACAACGCTCACAAGAGGATGATGAGGATTCTGGTAGGACTCTGGCACACATGGCTCAATTCATGCTAGACTGCATTGAACGTGACCCACGCATTGTGCGCATTCTGGACAACACCAATTACTGGGTTTATACCCTTCTGGATCCACGGTACAAACACAATGTTCCAAAACTGCTTGAAGAAAGAGTCAGACAGGTCAAAATGGAAGAATACCAGCAGGCCCTTGTGGAGACTTTAGAGAGGAGATTGACATCCTCCCCCTCCTCTAGCCAGTTGTACGCAGACAGACTGACTTCCGCAAACCCAGGACGACCAGGAGGGCAGCAAACAACGCAAGCCGCAGCTAGTACCCAAAAGGGAACGGTATCGGCAGTGTCCTTGGAGTGGAAAAATTTTCTGACACCCATGCAGCAGCAGCCCACTGAACAGCAAGCGTGCAGATCCACCTCCAACACCGATCGCCTGGAGAAGATGGTCAAGGACTACATGTCAGATGACGTAGCTGTGTCGAACAATCCATCTGCACCCTTCAACTATTGGGTATCGAAGCTAGACACCTGGCACGAACTGGCAATGTACGCAATAGAGGTGCTGGCTTGCCCGGCAGCCAGCGTTATGTCGGAACGCTGTTTCAGTGCTGCCGGAGGCATCGTCACAGATCGGCGTATCCGCCTCTCTACAGAAAATGCAGACCGTCTGACTCAAATTAAAATGAATCAATCCTGGATTGGAAATGACTACGCAACACTCCAGGACCCCAACCAAGTAACATGACCAATGAACATCTGGGATGGTGTAGCGTTTCCGGTCCCTGTTTATTGAACCTCTCATCTGTATTACATTTATGACTGCATGGCGGCAAAAAGCATTGCTGCTATATCCGCACGCTTTTTGTCCTCATGCAAGGCCTGGGTTGTTGTGTCTCAAAAACCGTGGCCTTCTCCTCCTGCGCCTGCTCCTGTTCCATCACGTCTGCTGCTGCTGGGTTAGCGTTGCCGCGTGGTCCCTGTTTATTGAACCACTTATCTTTATTACATTTATGACTGCATGGCGGTACAAAGCATGCTATCCGCACGCTTCTTGCCCTCATGCAAGGCCTGGGTTGTTGTGTCTCACAAAGCGTGGCCTTCTCCTCCTGCGCCTCCTCCTGTTCCATCACGTCTGCTGCTACTGGGTTAGCGTTGCCGCGTGGTCCCTGTTTATTGAACCACTTATCTTTATTACATTTATGACTGCATGGCGGTACAAAGCATGCTATCCGCACGCTTCTTGCCCTCATGCAAGGCCTGGGTTGTTGTGTCTCACAAAGCATGGCCTTCTCCTCCTGCGCCTCCTCCTGTTCCATCACGTCTGCTGCTGCTGGGTTAGCGTTGCCGCGTGGTCCCTGTTTATTGAACCACTTATCTTTATTACATTTATGACTGCATGGCGGTACAAAGCATGCTATCCGCACGCTTCTTGCCCTCATGCAAGGCCTGGGTTGTTGTGTCTCACAAAGCGTGGCCTTCTCCTCCTGCGCCTCCTCCTGTTCCATCACGTCTGCTGCTGCTGGGTTAGCGTTGCCGCGTGGTCCCTGTTTATTGAACCACTTATCTTTATTACATTTATGACTGCATGGCGGTACAAAGCATGCTATCCGCACGCTTTTTGTCCTCATGCAAGGCCTGGGTTGTTGTGTCTCACAAAGCGTGGCCTTCTCCTCCTGCGCCTCCTCCTGTTCCATCACGTCTGCTGCTGCTGGGTTAGCGTTGCCGGTCCTTGTTTATGGAACCTCTTATCTTTATTACATTTATGACTGCATGGCGGTACAAAGCATGCTATCCGCACGCTTCTTGCCCTCATGCAAGGCCGGGGTTGTTGTGTCTCACAAAGCGTGGCCTTCTCCTCCTGCGCCTCCTCCTGTTCCATCACGTGTGCTGCTGCTGGGTTAGCGTTACCGGTCCCTTTTCCTGGAACCTCTTATATGTATTACATTTATGACTGCATGCCGACAAAAAGCATGTTACCTGTGCAAAGAAAACAGACATTTCCTGCATTTAAAAGACAGTTTTCCCTTTGAAACTTTAAAATCGATTTTCTCAAAAACTATAAGCTCTTTTTGCTAATTTTTTTTTCCTCTTGTACCCACTCCCAAGGTGCACATACCCTGTAAATTTGGGGTATGTAGCATGTAAGGAGGCTTTACAAACCACAAAAGTTCGGGTCCCCATTGACTTCCATTATGTTCGGAGTTCGGGTCGAACACCCGAACATCGCGGCCATGTTCGGCCTGTTCGGCCCGAACCCGAACATCTAGATGTTCGCCCAACACTAACGTAGAGCAAGTATTTATCTACTTATATCTTATACATGTGTTGTTGTTTTTTTAGATAGTATGACTGACAGCTCCTCTTTACAAAACTGTCATTTTATTGATCCAAATTAACAAAACTCTCAAAGATTGCAATGCATTTCTTAGGACTAGGTTCCCGCTTCTTCAGGTATATAAAGAGAGCAAAATCTCCAATGAGCCATAGTAGATCCTAGTGCCTCAGTTTTAAAACTCACCATTGAGTTTTTCCCTCGAGAAGAGGTAAGTTTACCTTAAACTCTATTTTTTAACTATTTTTAATAATCTTATTTTACTTTGGTACCTCGGAACCACATACATAATCATTCGGCCTCGTGTGGAGGGTTTATCCCATTGTTTTATTATCCATAACTGCAGGGAGTGAATTTTTAACCAGAGTGGGGTTGGGATTGTTCTCCCCACCAGCCTACTGCAGTGCCAGTGCCACTGCTGTGACACACAAATGTAAGTATAATTATTCACGCCTTCTTAATCCCTGTGTCAGAAACGTACTGCACTATATTGGCTCTTTGTTTCCTTCAAACATTCCCCTCCCCCATTTTTTCCCTTGCATAAAAATATTACATTTTTGGTCCATCCCAGCACTAGAAAAGAATGCGGAGGTCAGACCCCGTCATTTCCTCACCTTGATGCTGCAATGATAGATGAGTTGAGTCCACCATAGCAAGACATGGCAACGGCTATTGGGATCAACCATTTGGCCAAGCCAAGAACTTCATTTCCAAACATCTACATAAATAGATAGAGGTGTGAACCGTTGTTAATTACAATAATGAATAACCAGAACACTTTGTCAGCAAATAATAAAACAATAAACTCACCACAGCAACTGCATCGCTGGTAAGAACAGCCGCCATGTCCAGAACCACGTAGTACGCCACGTTGGTCAGCAAATATATAATAGTCACAACAGGCATGGAAATAGCTATAGCAAGAGGGAGGTTCCTGTGGATTACACAAGAGGTACAAGGAATCTGTAGAAATACCTGAATAATTCAAACATGAAAATAACTGTTATACTTTTATCACCACATCCTTTTCATCTTGTTGTTTTGGCATCTAGCTACCTTATGTAATGCAAAAGCTTTTTACTGATAAACAATGTTATTAAACTTTTGCATCTCATTAACCAGACAAGACACCCTGGCCCATATGCAATTCATTTTTTCTCCTGAGTTTTCTCCTAGGTGATATTTTTACAACTTGTCATAAAATACCTTTTAAGTCTCCAACAAGCAAGGAAACACTCAAAACAAATTTGATAGTACTTTTTAACCAATTTTTGGGTACTTTTTCAATTGTAAAATGCTGAAAATTTAGTTTACAGAGAAGATGAAAATTATCTCCTAGGAGATAACTCAGGTGAAAAAATGAATGGCATATGGCCCCCTGGGCCTGATTCAATTCACTTTTTCTCCCAAATTTTCTCCTAGGTGATATTTTCACATTATAAATAAAATGCCTTGTAAGCCGCCAGCAAGCCAGAAAATAATAATAAATAGGAGAAAACTTGGATTGGTCCCAGTGACAGAGCTAGAGATCATGGGGCCACATAGCAAAACCTCCATGGGGCCCTCAGATGTAGGGACTCTTAAGCAATGCCACCTGCCCCTATCCTATGGATATGAGTTAATTGGGTAATTTACATTCTCATGCAATCAACACTGCACATAGTTCGTGGGCACCGAGACAAAGTTTGAGGGTGGAGGAACACAAGAAAGTTAATGGTGAATACATTAAATCGGACCTTAAGATTGTTTTTTTTCACTTACCTAGGGCTTCTGCCTAGTTTCACTTACCTAGGGCTTCTGCCTAGTTTCACTTACCTAGGGCTTCTGCCTAGTTTCACTTACCTAGGGCTTCTGCCTAGTTTCACTTACCTAGGGCTTCTGCCTAGTTTCACTTACCTAGGGCTTCTGCCTAGTTTCACTTACCTAGGGCTTCTGCCTAGTTTCACTTACCTAGGGCTTCTGCCTAGTTTCACTTACCTAGGGCTTCTGCCTAGTTTCATTTACCTAAGGCTTCTGCCTAGTTTCACTTACCTAGGGCTTCTGCCTAGTTTCACTTACCTAGGGCTTCTGCCTAGTTTCACTTACCTAGGGCTTCTGCCTAGTTTCACTTACCTAGGGCTTCTGCCTAGTTTCACTTACCTATGGCTTCTGCCTAGTTTCACTTACCTAGGGCTTCTGCCTAGTTTCACTTACCTAAGGCTTCTGCCTAGTTTCACTTACCTAGGGCTTCTGCCAAGTTTCACTTACCTAGGGCTTCTGCCTAGTTTCACTTACCTAGGGCTTCTGCCTAGTTTCACTTACCTAGGGCTTCTGCCTAGTTTCACTTACCTAGGGCTTCTGCCTAGTTTCACTTACCTGGGGCTTCTGCCTAGTTTCACTTACCTAGGGCTTCTGCCCAGTTTCACTTACCGAGGGCTTCTGCATAGTTTCACTTACCGTACCTAGGGGTTCTGTGCCCGGCCCCATGCATATCTGGAACGATCCTCTGGTCCCCCGCCATGGCTCACTTTCTCTTTCATCGGTCGCCGTCCACTGCGCCTGTGCGGCCCTGGTCTTGCAGGTCCTCGTTCGCACACTCGTCATCGGGAGCATCCTACACAAGCCTAGTAGAGATTTTCTCGTACTACGTCTGTGCAAGACACTCCTAGTCCCGGGGATATGAACGAGAATACGCCCGGCCAGGGTCATGCAGGCGCAGTGGCTGTCGACTTGCACTGAAGAGAAACAGAGCCGCAGTGGGGGACTGGAGGGTCTATGAGGACCAGCGTGGGACAGAATGGCTGCAGGGGGCTGGGAAAAGCCCCAGGTAAGTGAACCTCTCTTTTTTTAAAAAAAAAACTTATTTCAGGTTTGCTTTAAGTACCACCTGGGCCCCCTATATCCCAGGGCCCCATAGCAGCTGCTATGACTGCTATGGCTATTGCTACGCCTTTGATTAGTCCCAAAGTGGTTTCAGCACTAGATATGTATCTGGTGAGTATATTCTGTGGGCATTGGTTTGGAAAGCTGGTGGCTTTTTTATGATGAAGTGCTAGAAAAGTTGGATACCCTCATACAGCTAATTCATACTGGTGGCAGCTGGTTGATGCTGGCACTCATGTACTGTACATGTGCTGGTGCCCAAACACTCATGTAACCAAACATTCCAGCTGCTAATGAAGATGAGGGAGGGGTAGTATCAGTTATAGTTAGTCATATGGGATAGAAAATATTTTAGTAGGGTTAGTGTTGGGGCTAAGGTAGGCGGAGGTTAGATTTAATAAAATGCTTCTCGATTTTAGGTGTCAGAAGGCAGTATGCTGGAGGTGTTAGGCATCAGGAAGTGGTTGCACAATGATATATTAAAAAGGTGCGCGGGTGAATAATTTTTTAAAAAAATTGTATAACTTTATTATACTTTCTCTCAACAAATAATATATATATCATGCCAACACACACCAAACATACATGGGAGTCTAGGTGGTGCCCACAAAAGGAGAAATTATAGCTCTAAACTGTGTAATAGGTAGCTGTAGGTGGGAAGAGGAATATTTAGGAGTCACAATTTAGTAACCTAGAGAAGCAGCGCCATCTAGTTTTTTATAAAATCAGGAAGTGGTTGTTTATGTTAGGGTAAGGGGGTGTTAGGGTTAGGCATCAGGAAGTGGTTAGCATTTGTAGGGAAGGCCAGGGTTAGGGTTAGGCATTTGGAAAAGAGGAAGAAGAAAGAGATTTGGAAGCCAATCGATGAGAAGAAGTGCCGAAAACCCATATAAAAGCACTGTCACACAGAGGTGACATCCATAATCCAACTGATCTTATATCTCTATCATACTTACAGTAATCCCTTTATGGTGTTAAAAGGCAGAGTAATTTAGCTCCTTGTTGCATCATATTGGTGTCATTTAAAAGTATAAAATCTGCCTACAGGGATGGTAAATTCATATACTGTACGTATGCTAGTAATGTGGTGGAAACTGGTGTCCGTTAAAATATCACGCTAATCTCGTGTGTTTATTAAATTGGGATAAAACTCTGACATAACATTCACTAAAAATGTGTTTTCTTACTTTGTATTACCCATACAGTTACTAGATTTGCTTTTGTGCACAAGTAATATTGTCTGTCTACAAATTAGAAATTCCCAAAGTACAGTTTATCTGCTCTGAAAGCTGCCATTGCATTTTATTGCATACTTACTGTATTTATACATTAAAATCAGTCAAGTGATCACTTCACAGCTCTTTCTGCTCCTCAGCTCAGTACAGCTTAGTTTGGGCACTTTGCTAATGTTTATTAAATGTATCTGACAAAGGAATGTAAACAAAAGAAAATTTAATCAGCTCTCCGGATGCAGCCAGAAGCTGCCCACTGAAACAAGGAGCTTTCCACTGAAGAACCAAGTGCTGTGTTTAACTGTCTGAATGCTGTTTTGCTACATTTTTTTGTGTGTGTGTGGTAGTAGGTTTTCGGCTGTAAATAATCTTTTAGAGCAAAGAGGACATGCCAGGGGTATAACTAGGCCCCACCGGGCCCCCCTGCAGAAATTCTGAGCGGCCCCCGACAGGAAGTCGCGTCAGAGGCTAGATAAAGGAACTTCCTCGTTGGAGCGCACGGAAGGTATGTAACTGCCGCTGCCCGCTGCCTGCATACCCAAATGCATTGATGATGGAGGGGAGCGCAGAGGGGAGAGCCTGAGGTGAGGGAGACGTCCCCCCTCCCCACCGAATGTGGCCATAGCTCTCCCCTCATGCTGCGACCCCTCCAGCCCCCCAAAATGGCCCCGAGCGGGGCAGGGGCTGCAGGCCCTATTGTTATGCCAGTGGGACATGCTGAGTTTCAGACCACTTTAAAGTGGATTGTATGGAAAGGAATGGAACAAACATTTCAGGACACATTTTCTTTTTTAGCAAGACATTAAAAGTGTTGTGAAAGTCTTATAATTACATAAAATTCATCTCTGCTCATATAGTTTCAGGTTATTATGTTATTATGTTCTGCTCCTCTTTAGGTGAAGCATTAGCCTAGTGTCTTAGTCCGTTTGCTTCAGCTAATGGTCCGGAGCCAATGGTTTATTCTTGAAACAGAAAAAAATGTATTACTGTGATGGGAATTCCCGAAAACCCTAAATTATAACTTTAAATTCAAACTACCGACGAGTGAACAAATATCTAATTTACATCATATTTTCCACTGTATATGTCTATTTTTTCCATTTTCACTGACCTTCACCTTCATGGAAAACTTTGTGACTATGTTGTTTCAGAGTTGTCAGAACAATAGGTAGGGATGCAATGCTTGGGAGAACTTATGAAGAAGCATGTGATCAGTTTGATCAGCTGATAGCTTTGTAAGGTTCTGATTTGCTGGTCATGATCATGTGTTAAACCAGGAAGTCCTCATAACCTTACACATCTATCAGCTGATCAAACTGATCACATGCTTCTCTATGAATTTTCCTAAGCGTTGCCATCCCTAACAATGGGTTGGTGTATACATGTACTAAAAGGAAGATTTATTCTGGATATAACTTACGCCAAGGATAGTAAATCTGGGCAGAAATGTCCATTATTATATGCTCGAACTTTTAACTAAAAATCATGTAGGCTCCCCCCCATGTAACTTTGATGCTCCCCCCTTTTTCTACCCCAACACCCTGGGGGCCCATCTAGTGCTGCAACTACAGGGTAGTAGCCCACGATCATGGGGGGGTGGGGGTATTGGGGAAGAGGGTCCGGGACTTCTTCCTTCCTCCTCCTCCACCAGGGACCTCTTCCTGTGCTCCCCTGGCTGTATCACACCCACAGGCACAGACCAGGGGACACCTAGTGGCTGCAGCAGGAGAAGTGGAGAAGGTAAGCCCCAGGCACCACTGCTGCCATGATAATCTATGGGTCTGACACAGCCAGGGGAGCAGAGGAGGAGGGCAGCACCCGAGCCCCTCCTCTGCAACATGCACCAGTAGGAGGGGGGTCTGAATGAAGGAAGGGGGCCCCTAAAAATTTTGCATGGAGGCCCGTGATGAATAATTACTCCCATGGGCCCATGTGCTAGGTGGTCATATGACAACAATATCTAACAAATGCCCTATTTTAAAGGTAGAAAGGTTAAAGAGGAACTCCAATGAAAATAATGTAATAAAAAAGTGCTTATTTTTTACAATAATTATGTATAAATGATTTAGTCAGTGTTTGCTCATTGTAAATTTTTTCTTCTCCCTGATTTACATTCTGACATTCATCACATGGTGACATTTTTACTGCTGGCATGTGATGTCACTGGAAGGAGATGTTGCTTGCATTTTTGGCAATTGGAAACAGCTGTTATTTCCCACAATGCTACAAGGCTCCCAGAGTGTGATGTCAGGACCTCAGTGCTGTGAGGCACTGACATCACACTGTGGGAGGGCTTTCACCACCGTATCAGCCTTACAGAGCCCCTTGATGATCCGGTTGAGGGGCTATCAGCTATTAATTGGGATGAAGTTCAATTCTTGGTTACGGTTTCTCTTTAAGTAGTTAGTGGACCCCACAGCCCTGCTTCTCCCCCTCCCGTTATAGTTATGCTTCAGCTCCTAGTGACAGAAAGAATAGGAGTTGCTACAGCAATTTTTAAGTGATTGACTCCTGCAAAAGTTGCCAAATCATCTCTATAGTTACTGACAAGTCGGTATGCAAGTTCCAGGGTTACTTATAAATACTGAATCAATGCCTTAACTGACTCTATATCGCCTCAAGACCTGTATAATTCCTAAGTGTCAATAATTAAAGGGATTATTTTGCAACATTAATTGCTGATCTAAAACTCAGCATTTTTGTGCATGTATATCTATTATTTAGGAGCATTATCATAGAGTTAATTGTTTCCTGCTGCATTACAATTTATTAGCGTATTGTCTAGATCTCCGCTGAAAAGAATTCAGACCATTCAGACCTCTCAGGATTTTTCATCTCTTCTGTGACGAAGTTCAGAGTGTCCCATCCAGAATAGGAATAGAGTGCAGAATACAGGGCGAGTGCCATTGACCCCACATTAGTTGTCGATCCTTCAAATGGACTTCTTAGATTATCAGTCTCACCTAAAAAAAAAAAAAAATTAAACAGTGCACAGTACTGCCACCTACTGGAGGGTTTTTGAGTTTAATATATAGCATGTTAGAATTACCAACAGGATTGCTTAAACTGCAGTACAGTAAAGCAAACACAAGATGTCACTGTCTGTAATGTGCTGTGATGATCTCTATGGTATTGTGATTTCCTGTATTCATTCTGTGTTCCTCTCTGTTCTAATTAAGCTGCATATCCAGATGCTTGCGTATGATTTATCTCTGCACGTTTTCTTCAGAGTTGTAACTTGTTATACTGGGTGTCTGCGTGTACCTACTATTCTGCTCCAGGGGCGCCGCCACCATACAAGCAAGCCAAGCCCCCGCTTGGGGCCTCACGTTGCGGGGGGCCTTGCTTGCTGCTGGAGGCGGGCGGCAGGCGTACGGGCACCGGGCAGAGCTGCGGGGGGAGAGAAGTTACTTTCCACTTACCTATCTGGATCCTGCGCAGCTTCTATGTACTTCCTGTCCCGGCCGGCATCTGTCGCTATGGTAACAGCGCCCCTGTGATGACGTGACCACATGGCATCACAGGGGGAGCTCTTACCGATGCGACGCGTGCCGGGAGAACCTGAAGATAGAAGTTGCGTGCAGGATGAAGGCAGGTAAGTGGAAACTCCTCTCTCCCCGCTCCCCCCACCTACCTATCTAACCTATACTGGGACATATACCTATCTAATCTATACTGGGGCATATACCTATCTAAGTTATACTGGGGCATATACCTATCTAATCTATACTGGGGCTTATACCTATCTAATCTATACTGGGGCATATACCTATCTAATCTATACTGGGGCATATACCTATCTAATCTATACTGGGGCATATACCTATCTAACCTATAGTGGGGCATATACCTATCTAATGTATACTGGGGCATATACCTATCTGACCTATACTGGGGCATATACCTATCTGACCTATACTGGGGCATATACCTATCTAATCTATACTGGGGCATATACCTATCTAATCTATACTGGAGCATATACCTATCTAACCTATACTGGGGCATATACCTATCTAATCTATACTGGGGCATATACCTATCTAATCTATACTGGGGCATATACCTATCTAACTGGGGCATCTAATCTATACTAGGGGCATATACCTATCTAACCTATACTGGGGAACATATACCTATCAACCCTATACTGGGGACATATACTTATCTAATCTATACTGGGGCATATACCTATTTGATTTATACTGGGGCATATACCTATCTAACCTATAGTGGGGCATATACCTATCTAATCTATAATGGGGCATATACCTATCTAACTGGGGCATCTAATCTATACTAGGGGCATATATCTATCTAACCTATACTGGGGAACGTATACATATCAACCCTATACTGGGGGCATATACCTATCTAATCTATATGGGGGCATATACCTATCTAATGTATACTGGGGGCATATACCTATCTAATCTATACTGGGGCATATACCTATCTAATGTATACTGGGGCATATACCTATCTAACCTATACTGGGGCATATACCTATCTAACTGGGGCATCTAATCTATACTAGGGGCATATACCTATCTAATCTATACTGGGGGCATATACTTATCTAACCTATACGGGGGGAAACTATATGGGCTACCTATACTGGGGGGGACCTATAGCTGGCTACCTATACCGCGGGCACCTATACTTGTCTCCACGTTGGGGGCGCATTTTACGCCCTCGCCCTGGGTGCAATTTAGCCTAGAAACTGCTAGAATTTGGCTCCACCCACATCATGTTTTGGTCACGCCCACTTTTTGCCACACGCCGCTTTGTTTTGAGGTGTGGCTATCCATTTTTTAGAAGCGCCGCTTCATTCGTGGGTGGGGGCTTCAAGTTATGGACTGCTTGGGGCCACCAAAACCTTAGCTGCACCCCTATTCTGCTCCATCAATAACAGACTTTTTTTTATAGTTAAATCCTTTTAGACTGTACAATGCCAAGGAAAGGTTTTTTTTTTTTACTCTGTATGTTTGTCAAGCAGTGTCTTTTTCTTATATTTGTGTCTTATAGGCCATGGGAGGTGATCGTGTTTGGTAAATCAATACTAATGCTACTATGAACAATATAAGTCAACTCTAGCTGACACAACAGCATCTTTTTGATTCAGTTTTATTATACTGGTAAACATTTGAACTGGAATACCGTGTTTATATAAGCATGCAAAAACACACGCATTGAAAGTGTCCCAACAGAAAATGATAGCTTTGCCACATATTTTACATGGGGGGAAACTAGTTGGGGTCATTTAGATCGATTTCAGCCAGGAATGTATCGAGATTACGATTGAGCGGCCTCATTACAGCATCTTTGCCAGATTCGATGATTATGATTAAATCGGATGGATATTGATGCTGTATATAGAGTATTATATCAATTCCATGGCTGGACAATGTGGAAGGCGCTCGTTATCATTGTTTTCACAGCAAGAGATGTAAAATTTTATCTGAAAGTATATTGATTAGTAAATAATGTTTTTAGCAGTCTCTCAAAGCACATTATCAGCAACGAGATAACAGTATCCCAAGATCTATTGCAATCTATCCTATCTAATAATCCCCCTGTGTCTTTGTTTCCCTGTGTGTGTGTCCGTGCTTTGCGCTACTGCGCATGTGCCGCATGGACAGCCTTGACACAGGGAGCAGAACGGGCTAGGGGGCCGACTGAGCGGGTGTGCACACGCGCGCGGCGGGCCGTTGCGCATGCGGTGAGCACGCATGCATGCTGACTGTGCGGCGGTGGTCACAGGGGAGGGAGGGGAGGCGGAGTTCCAACACAGACCTAGAGCCTGTTTTTAAACGAGTTTAGGTCTACTAGTATATATATAAAATCAGACGTGTGCGTGTGTGTGTGTGTATGTATGAGCCGCCATCACTCGAAATGCCTTGGCCGATTTCAACAAAACTTGGTATACAGATCCCTCACTACCTGGTAAGATATGTTCTGGGGGTCTCACACCCCCTCCTGCACACCTGGGGTGAACCACAAACAGCCAATCAGATTTCACCCATCCATGTCAATGGGAAAATTCTCACAGTGATAAAGCCAGAGTCCCCACACTTGGCACATTTGGTCACTTGGTGACCGTAGCTAAAAATTCAGGGAAAGTGGGCCAAAAATAAAACAGCTAATCAAATTTCTGCCATTCATTTTAAATGGGAAAATGTAAACGGCAGCCATTCTCAAACTTGACACACTTGGTCACTGGGATTAATATTCAGGACAGTGGGTGGAGCCCACAACAGCCAATCAAATTCACCTATTGATTTTCAAGGGTAATATTTAAAATGCTGCCATTCTTACACTGTTAATGGCAGAGGCCTCAAACTTTCTACAGTCGGTCATTGGGTAACTGGGGTTCAAATTCAGAAGAGGGGCCACAAACAGCCAGTCAGATTTGTTTGATTGATAAACAGCTTCCATTCTCACATTATTGAGGCCAAGGACCCTAAAGCTCACAAACTTGGTCACTGAGTGATTGTTTGTCACGGTTAGAAAAAGTGGGCGGAGCCAACAACAACCAAATACATACCCGAGCAATGCCGGTCTTCAGCTAGTCATTTATAGGACTACGGGGATACTTTAGGTTGTACAATGTTTGAAATCACTGAAACTCTTCCTCATAGCATGGGACTTGCTCTGCTGACTGCAAGTCATCCCTTTATGTCATGTGATCTACAAAGCTCATTTCCTATTAAAGCGTACCTTAACTCAGAACTTCCTCTCTGCTCTAAAAGATAAGCCACTCTAAAAGATACGCAATCTGCACTGTTGCTACTTCCTGCTTTCATGGAAGCAGACATATTGTCCTGTGCTTTCAAATGAGCTCTCTGCCGTGGCAGTCAGGTGACACAGGGGAGATATCAAATTACAACTTGTGCTTAGTCACAGATGATGGGGAATTAGACAAGCTAAACTCTCTAAATACATACAGGGTACATGTCTCTGTTTTCCTTTTGTCCTGTGCAAGCGTTCAGATCCACTTTAACAAAGGGAAACAAAAAATTATCTCACCTTGACCAATCTTCACAAGACCCACAGAAATAATCATCAGGAGGGCCAAAACCTTTGCATACGTAAATACGTCTTGGACTCTCGTTCCCCATTTGACATGGACGCAATTGATGAATGTTAAAGTGCCTACGTGTAAAAGTAAAAGGCGTGTAAAACAATGTTTCAAAATTAAAGCACTGATCATACTACATCTATTATTAGCCCAATAAATATCACAAAGCTTTTTCATTGACTTTTGATCTATTTTTGGTTTGACTGTAAGCAGGGGCGTAACTAGACTTAATAGGGCCCTACCTGCAAAAATGCTAGCATGGGGCCCCCTTGGTCCCCGAACCCCATGTGGGTCACGTGATTGGGAGCCGGGGAATGGCAGCAGAGAGTGTTCTGCTGTGAAGCAGCATCTGGAAGCAGGAAAAAAATTACACACGCTCCTGCACACGGTTTTTGTGAGCTTTTTTGCTAACTGGCTACACTTGTGGTTTGGGAGAGTGAGGAGGAGGGGCCCGCAAAGCCTCTGGGCTTGGAGGGGTCCCAGGGGTGATTGCTACACCCATTACTGTAAGGAACCAAATGGATAACCAAGTCCATTTTTTTTAATTCTTGAAACAAACAGATGTTTAACTACCTAGTGTAAGCAGGTAATGTAATAATAGAAATACTACAACCTTTCTGCGAAGGAAACTAAACAATAAGATATCTTTTTGTTTTGTTTTTTGTCTGTGTGACCGAGACTTAAGCCCAAATTCCTTTGGGCAGACTGTAGACTATGCAATGTATTCTGAGACTTGAGAATGTTCTGCTCCCCATCTTCTCCAGCTGTTGTACTCATAAAAGGCAAGTAGTTAAAGCGACCCTGTGAGGACCAAACATTTTAGTTAGATATTTACCTACAGTAAGTAATGGGAAACCACTGGGTGTTTCAGACGCTTACCAGATCCCCATGCAGCCCCTCCCTCCTGCCGGCCGGGACTGTCTTCAGCTCCCTGGCCGTGCTCCCGATGGTTTCTGAGTGCAACTATACTGCTCATGTGTAAGGAGAGTCCGTGCATTCCCAGTAGCACAAAGCTGCTTGTGTACAGAGGAAAAAGCCAAGTGTGAACGGCTTCATTTTAGTGGGCATGCACAGACTGTACTGGCGCATGCGCAGTACAGCTGCACTCGTACAGGAGAACACACTTGACAAGCGCTTTTTGAATATATACAGGGTACAAGCAGCGAAACAGAGGGCTGGAGGAGGATCAGGAAAGTTTTGGACTATCCCACTAGTAAGTATCTATCTTTCTTCTTGAAATACACGTCAGGTAAACTTTAAGCTTTAAAGCAAACCTGAGGGGCCTTCCCCACTGGCGCGGTGCGGCATTTTGCCGTAGCCTAACACTAGGGCAATGAAAGTCTATGGGGTAGTTCACATTGCCTGCGGTGCACTGCACCGGAAGTACCCTAACGTGAGCGCATACCTACGATACCGTGTGGCTCCTGATGCGGCGTGCGGTGGACCCGAAGTAATGTAAGTCTATGGCGACACACATTTTTTCAAATGACCGCCACAAGTTTGACGCAATATGCTTCCTCCCATGTCATCGATTTGGCCACACAGGAAGTGAGAGTCACTTCCGGCATGGCCTGCTGCCTGCTAAAAATATGAAACTCTTTTCTATGCTACTTATGTTCTATTTTTTTTGCTTCAGGATTGCTTAACTTCATAACGACAGCGTCACAATGGGCGTGACCGCGGCGGCAGCCCCAGGACCGCCTAACGCTGATTGGTGTCAGGTCCTGGGGCTGCAGTTTCCCAGGGAACGGCCGTGCACATGCGCGATCGTTCCTTGCCGGTTACATTCGTACAGTGCTGTGGTCTATGACAGCGCTGTACGAGATCGGAGATCTCCGGCCTCTGATTGGCTCGGGATCGCCGCGCTGTCATAGGCTGATGTCTATGAGAGGCGGAACAGGACAGATCGCCGTCCTGTTCCATACAGAACACGGAGGGGAGGAGGGAGGGAGAAACAGCCTTGTACAGGCTGAAAAAAACTGCCACAGCGATCGGACACCTCCGGCGTCATGTCCCTTTAGGGACAAAACAAGGAGGTGAGTCCGATCGCTGGGCTCCATATCTGGGCTGTGCAGGAGCTGAAAAACTGCACAGCTCAACTTAGTTAAAAAGAGCCTGGTCGTTAGGGGGGTTAAGCCTGGGGTCCTAAAGTGGTTAAACAAAGGTATTACCCACGTCCCTTCCCCTGAGATGAGTAACTACGATCCTGCAAGTTCTCATAACTTCTTGCAGGGGCGTAGCTATCACGCCTCTCACCGCCACGGATTACTGCTCGCCCCCCCCCCATGCCCCCCCCCCACGCTCGCCGATCTTTAGCTATAAGAGAGATGAATGGGAACACAGTTCCCATTCATTGATCTAAGTCCCCGTGTGAATGACCACAGCCTTCTATTAATGGCGCCGTCATTCACAAAACCTTTCCATGCAGTGCTTCCTGTTTGCGTACTAATACTACGCATACAGAAGACACCCACGAGGACATCTTGTGGACAAATAATAAAATTACATCTGCGTATTATTTTTTCAATAAAGGACCTATTTTTATAAATTTTTTTTACTTTTTTAAATTAACCCCTGACCTCTCACACTCCTCAATAATTAGAAAATTGTTTTGTGTGAAAATGTTGTATTTTTATAATACATAAATAGTTACACTTTTTAATATGTATGTCAAGAGGGTAAATTACTATTACTTTATAAATTATGGACTTGTAATCAGGGATGGACGCAAAACTGAAAAAAATCCACCTTTATTTCCAAATAAAATATTGGCGCCTTACATTGTAGTAGGGAAAATTTTTAAACGTTGCAATAACCGGGGCAAATGGGAAAATAAAATGTGTGTATTTTAATTACAGTAGCATATATTATTTTAAAACTATAATGGCCAAAAACTGAGAAATAATGATTTTTTTTCCATTTTCTCTTCTTTTTCCTGATAAAACACTTTTAGAATAAAATAATTCTTAGCAAAAAGTACCCCCCAAAGAAAGCCTAATTGGTGGCGGAAAAAAAAAACAAGCTATAGATAGTTTTGTTGTGATAAGTAGTAATAAAGATAAAGGCAAATTAATGGAAGGAGCGCTGACAGGTGAAAATTGCTATGTTTTTTAAGGGGAAAAACCCTTTGAGGTGAAGTGGTTAAAATCTATTCTTTCACGTAAACAACAAACACAACAAAAAGGTGAGTCACAACAAAAGAAACAGATGAATGCATACTCACATACACAGGCTGCTGCTATCAATCTAACAGCTGCATATGGAGGGTCGCAGAAGGGAAATATTGACTGGACGATATAATTGGCAAATGTGATGGCGATGATGGCCTGCGTTGTAGGCTCAATGATTAGCAAGGATGACCACAGTCTAATAAAGGCAACAAACTCTCCAAATGCTTCCAGGATGTACGCATAACTGGCCCCAGACTTTATGACTGATGTCCCAAGTTCTGCATAGCACAACGCTCCGAACATGGAGAAGATGCCCCCTAGTGTCCACACAATGAGAGACAGTCCAAATGATTCGCTGTACATCAGAACACCCTTCGGAGACACAAATATCCCAGATCCAATCATATTCCCCACTATTAAAGAAACGCCATTGAACAGCGTGATTTCCTGTTTCATTTTCATCTTGTCATCCTGACTGTCCAAACTTTCCATGCTTGTCTCTTTTCTCTTCATTTCGTATTTTTCATCCTTTTGGCCACAGCAGCATAAAGTCCCTGGTAGAGGCATGCTGATGGTTATCTGGGGCCTAGTTTAAAATGAGAAAAAACAGGCTAATAGTGCTGTTCACAAGAGAACCTGTAGAGAGAAATGATGTATCAGTCTGCATCCCTCACGCAGCATTACACTATCTGACAACGGTTACAAGACTGATTAGGTGCTGTAGCTGCGCATTCTTGTTGTAAGATAAACTAGCTGCTGCTTCTACTGTACCTGCCGGAATAAGTTTTTCCTACTGGAAGCTGATAGATTGGGAAACAAACACTAATATGAAGCTGGCTGTTGTCTGCCAGAGTCAATTAGGTTTTTATAGCAAGACTTAGAAACCGAAATGTCATTTTTGATTGTTCCATTGGACAATTCCGGGGTTTCTTCTGCCTCACTGTAAGGTTTGAAGGAGATTTCCGGAATTCAGTTTAAATATAAAGTATGTGCTTTTTTACCGCAGGTTAACGCAACAGTAATGCATGGCAATTGGGCCTTGTCCACTTACAGCATCACATTGCGCTGGAAGTGCCTGATCTGCCGCCGACCCATCGCTACGACAACAGCGTGTTACCAGCCGACTTCCGTGGCGACGCAACGGTGGGGGAAGTAATTTAAGTTAATGGGCAATGCAGGAATTTTAAACATGTTGTTGCGATGTGCATGCGCAGAACTACGGGATTTATGACAAGGAAACCCAGGAATCCCAGTGACGTACTTCCTGTCCAGCATAGAGCATGTCCCTGGGTGAGGGGCGTGCGGGGGGGGGGGGGGGGGGGGGTCAGCGCTATGAAAATGACCCTGACGGCGCACTTCACCGCAGGTTCATATGATTGACATTTTGTGCCTTGCTATGGCGGGGCATTGCACTGCATACGCACAGGCCAGGTGTAAAAACTGGCCTGAGGCAAACATGAACTGAAAATATAATTCATTTTATGTGTAGCAGCAATAGTGTTTAGGACCTCCCTGCAGTCTCATATTCCTATTTTCAATATAAGGGGTTAACTCTGTAATTTGAACTGCAGCCATTTCAGTGGGACATACAATCTAGTTCATTCTGCTCAACAAACTGAAATAAATGATCATTTAAACTTTCTAGGTCTCTTTTGCTATCAGCAGTGTTTGCTCATCCAAATAACACTAATTTCCTTCTGTTTACTCTTCATGAGAGCTGTAGATTCAGCTTGCGCTTTGACTGCTTTATTTGCATATAGATAATACTGGTCTCTTAAAGAGACACTGAAGCGAAAAAAAATATATGATATAATGAATTGGTTGTGTACTGAATAATTACTAGAAGATTAGCAGCAAAGAAAATATTCTCATATTTTTATTTTCAGGTATATAGTGTTTTTTCTAACACTGCATTATTCTATAATATGTGCAGATTACACAACACTCAGCATTCAAAATGAGTCTTTCAGAGCAGTCTGAGAAGTAATGAACTCTCCTCTAGCAGAGGAAAAGTAAACAGTTCAATTACAGTTGAGATAATAAAAGTCAGATAACAGCCCTCTCCACGACTAAGTTAGTCGGAGAGCTTAATAGCTTTTTTGCATAGAGATAACAACTGGAGTTTCTCAACTCTTCCTGTACTGGAAACAATTAGACTGATGTATCTGATCTTAATGTTTTTTTTCTTAGCTGTACTACACATACAAATCATAATATCATCATTTTTTTTTTCGCTTCAGTGTAACTCTTTGAAATCAGAAAATACCAAAAAAAGTTGAAAATTCTGTACCCATGCTTGACCCAAGATGGCCTCAATTCACTAAGATCATGCTGGAGATAAGGCAAGAAAAAACTTACCTCCACACAGTGAGAGTTATTTTATCTCTCCATTCCTTAAGTTACCTCCTCTGTAGTTATTTTCAGAATTCTGGAGTTATTTTAGGGATTGAAGAGTTAACTTTAGAGATCTCATCTTAACTTAAAGACAGAAGAGTTAACTTTAGGTTTGCCTGAGGTAAAATGTTTCCTGAATACTACATGCCTCATCACCATGGTGATAACTATAGAAACATTATTAAAGACAGGAGATGAGCTTAGTGAATTGAGGCCAATGTATCTCTTGATCTCTGTGTGTCTCCTAATTTATCTCTCTTGGGCCTCAATTCAACTAAATGTGAGTCTAAAAAATAATTTTCACCAATTGACAACTGAAAAAATACTAGAGTATAAAGAAGTGCTATCAAACGTATCTGGGGTATTTTCTTGCTTTTTTCTGAGATATAAAAAACATCTTATATGAGAAAACTAAGGAGAAAAGGTAAATGAATGAATGTACTCTCATTGGGGTTTATTCACTAAAGGTGTTTCATAAATTATCTCACCTTACTTATATTTCATCTTAACTATAACGAGAGATAATTGTGAGACAAACTGATGGTATAAACAAATAGGGAAAGATTATTAATTAGGTAAATAGTTAAAGTTGGATTTATTTGCTTTTGTGCACAAGTAATATTGTTTGTCTACAAATTACAAATACCCAAAGTACAGCTTATCTGCTCTGAAAGTTGCCATTACATTTTATTGCATAACTGCTGTATTTACATTTTAAAATCTATCTAGTGATTACCTCAGCTACAGACATACTAGAAGCAGAAAGCTCTCAGTTTCAACACTTTACTAAAATGTTATCTGACAAAGCAATATAAACAAAAGATAATGTTACCACCTCTTTGGATGTGGCCAGAAGCTTCCACTGAAGAACAAAATGTATTGAGTCCTGTGATAGGACTATTATTGCGAAAAATTGCAAAATTTGAATACACGTAAACCAGTTTTTCTCAAACCTGTCCTCGTGACTCCCCAACGCTGCATGTTTTGCAGGCAGCCTCACCTATGTACAGGTGAGGTAATTAGTGTCTCAGCCGCATGGAATCCACCTAGCTGAGACACTAATTACCTCACCTGTGCATAGATGAGGTTGTCTGCAAAACACGCACTGTTGGCGAGTCACCAGGACCAGTTTGAGAAACACTGCTGTAAACACATACAAAAAAGAAGTATGTTTCTTCCAGAGTAAAATGATCCATAAATTACTTTTCTCCTATGTTGCTGTCACCTACAGTAGTTAGCAAACATCTGACAGAACTGACAGCTTTTTGAATAGTCCATCTCTTCCTGGGGGTTATCAGTATTTCACTTATTCTTTTAAAAAAGCACACCCTGGAAAGGATCTATACACAGATTCAGGCACCCCACCCCAGCTGTTTGCACACTATTCTGGCAGTTGGACTGAGCAATTGCTGTTCACTAAGTGCTTTTAAAAATACAGACAACCCTGAGAATCCCCCTTGAGGAGATGGGCCAGACCAAAACCAGTCAGTTCTGTCTGATTTCTACTACTTACTGTAAGTGACAGCAACATAGGAGAAAAGTAATTTATAGCACATTTTACTCTGGCTGTAATATTAATATTAATGTATTTCCATGTATTTTAAATCGTACAATTTTTAGAGATCGTTGTCCTTTAACCACTTTAGCCTTCAGTCATTTTTCACCTCATGCATCCGAGCAATTTTCACCTCCCATTCATTCGCTAATAACTTTACCACTACTTATCACAATGAATTGATCTATATCTTGTTTTTTTCGCCACCAATTAGGCTTTCTTTGGGTGGTACATTTTGCTAAGAATTATTTTTTTCTAAATGCATTTTAAAAGGAATATCAAGAAAAAATTGAAAAATACATTATTTCTCAGTTTTCAGCCACTAAAGCTTTAAAATAATACATGCTACCATAATAAAAACCCACGTATTGCATTTGCCCATTTATCTCGGTTATTACACCATCACTATTTACAAGCTTATAATTTAAAAGATATAAGTGGTATACCCTCTTCACATGCATATTAAAAAAGTTCAGACCCTTAGGTAACTATTTATGTTTTGTTTTGTTTTAAATTGTATTTTTTTTTTAGTTAAACATTTTGTTTGGGCATTTCTTGGGTGTGGGAGGTAAACAATTAATTTTAAATGTAATGTATTGTGTCTCACAGGAACTACAAGGAGGACGTGTTTTTTTTTCTTTTGCAGAAAGACTGCGGCCTCCAAAAAGAAGCCATCGGGGGGGGGAAGGGTAGCACGTCGGTGCGCATACAATCACACGCGGGGGCGCACGAACGCACACAGTAGCAGATCAGCAGCCTTTTTCACGTCCAAAAGGCACAAATGGTTAAACATAGTGAAACCTGGGTAAAGGATTTATTTTCAGACAACCCTGACTTTGGATGTATAAACAATGCTTTTTGTTTGTTTTCAATGTGCTTGAAAGTGAACCGAGTTAGATTATTTAAAATAAACACATAATCTCACCATTTTCTTCTTACAACAATTCCTTCCAGTTCTGACAAGACTTCGGAACTGAAATATACCAGTTGCTGCCAGTTATATATCAGTTGCTGTCAGCTATACCTGAAAAGGCAAGGTAATGTTCATGTTTCCCTATGGCTCAAGTGGGCATGTTACAGTTTAACAGTGTGCTGACCAGAAAGCTGTTTTGGGGTAATGGCCATTTTCAAAATGGGGGACTGAGAATTGCATTGATCACAGTGGACAAACAGGACGCAGGGGAGGAGAAAGAGATTGATGAGCAGACAACACGGGAGGCAAGTATAACGTGTATGTTTATTTTGACTTTTACTTTTCAGTTCCGGTTTGCTTTAAAGTGCTTTAAACTGCTTAGTTTAAACAATACAGTAACATTTAACAACAAAAATATGTAATAAAAACAGTTGTATATTTTGTACACAAAGACCATTTTGTTTGTATCTCTGAAATGTTGTAACTTGAGTCGTTTGTAAGTAGGGGACTGTTTGTACATTTGACTATATCTCAGCTGTACTGTACACTGTTAGGAGCATCACTTCATTTCCAGTAACTGCAATGTGATCCTGCGGTGACTCTGGAGACCAGCACTTGGCATAGAGCTCTGCTGTTGCTTCATGTGATTGCTCAACCAACCTCCATCTCCTGCTGTAAACAGTTACAGTCAGGCAGCATTCACACCCGTCTGTCAGTTTTGTGAGCGATTTCTCCTGCATGTGTTTTCTTGACATCGAATGCGTATGTTTTTTCATAGCAGCTAATGGAATTGATAGAGAAAACGCACACAGTGTGGGGAATTTTGCTGCATGGAAAAGCATTCAAGTGTGAACTATCACATTGATTTAAATGGGCTCCCAGTTTGAGGCTCGGTTCACTCAGAAATCATTTTTTGGTCCAGTCCAGTCCTGTCAGTTTTGCATCATTTTTATATCAGATTTACCTGACTGGACTGGAAATGTACACCTTTTATGTGTGAACACACCCATACAAAACTGATACAAAACTGACAGGGCAGGAAATAAACAACTTTACGTGTGAACACAGCTATAGAAACACATACAAAACTGATGCCAACTGTCAAAAACTGACAAGACACCTTTTTATGTGTGAACCAAGCCTTGTGTTTTCCTGTGCAGTAAATGACTTTATTCCTGTTAGAGGTGGCATGCTTTATGCCAGGTTCACACTGTACCTGATTCAAAGTGTGTCCGTCAAAAACGGATCTGTCTTCTTTTCCGTTTTGATCCATTGCCATACGTTCTATCTATGTTTTACAACCGTTTTACATACGTTCTGCTAGAGTTTGTTCCTCTATAATATTCCACCAGAGCCGGGACAAGGTCCTCCAGCACCCAAGGCTGATACACCAAAGTGCGCTCCTCCATCCCTCCCACCCCAGCTGTCACACACTGATTGCTATTAGACTAAAGGTCCATACACACGCCGGACTAGAGGCAAGTCAACGACGGGTCCGTCGTCACCTCCCGCTGGGTGGGCGTTCCAACGACAGTCCGGCGTGTGTACGCACTGTCGGCGGACTGATGCGGCTGCTTCTGAGCTATCCGCCCGGCGGATCGCTCAGAAACAGCCGTATCAGTCCGCCGACAGTGCGTGCACACGCCGGACTGTCGTTGGAACGCCCACCCAGTGGGAGGTGACGACGGACCCGTCGTTGCCTCCAGTCCGACGTGTGTACGGACCTTAACCTCCTTGCCGTTCTAAAAAATCCGGCAAGGAGGCAGCGCCGCACTTTTTTTTTATTTATTTTTTTTTAAATCATGTAGCGAGCCCAGGGCTCGCTACATGATAGCCGCTGAGCGGCGGCATCCCCCCACCCACCCCCTTCGGCGATCAGAGTATGCAGGAAATCCCGTTGAAAACGGGATTTCCTGCAGGGCCTGCAGGGCTTCCCCGGTCGCCATGGCGACCGGGCGGGATGACGTCACCGACGTCATAGACGTCGTGACGTCAGAGGGAATCCCAATCCGCCCCTTAGCGCTGCCTGGCACTGATTGGCCAGGCTGTGCAGGGGTCTGGGGCGGGGGAGGCGGCTCGGTGCGGCGGGTAGCGGCGAATCGGTGGCGAGCGGCAGAGATCGCATACTACACAGAGCTAGCAAAGTGCTAGCTGCGTGTAGGAAAAAAAATTATGCAAATCGGCCCAGCGGGACCTGAGAAATCCTCCTGCGCAGGTTACCCCGAACTGTGTTCGGGATAACTGGCAATGAGGTTAAGAGGTGCCCCAGGGTCCCCTCCCCACACTTTAATCTCTAGTTATCTGACTTGCAGTCACTGCCATGTATCCCCTGTTCTTATTTCTCTCTGCTTCAAACACAGTGGGGTCAATTCATAAAGCATTCCCGCATGCTGTAATGCTCAAAACAGACTGACTTAGCAAAATGTAATAGACAGTAATAGACAGATTCTGTGCAGATTAAAGAGGAGCTGTTAGGTATAGGGTCTCAGAGAAAAAAAAAACAACATATATCAGTAGCTAAATATTGGCTCTACTTACATTACATATGCATTTCACTGTCCACGTTTGGATTTCACAGAATTTTTATATAGTATTTGCAGAGAATGATGCTCCTGACAGCTCATGGCAGGTTCCATGTTTGTCTGTCTCCTTTGAAGCCAATTGTGATGTCATATCCTCCCTGCTTCCTGATGATTCGACTCACAAAAAAGATCCTAATGGACAACACTACTGTACAGTGAATATTAATTAGCCATGTGGCTAGGAACAATAGCGACTCATGCAGTATACTCTAATGGAACATGTGCCCTGTGATTTTTCAGTGCTGTGGCTGCAAATTACAAGCTGCTGTAACATGAGCCTGTAACTTCTTACTGTGAAAGCAGCCTTAGGTAGAGTGACCAGACGTCCCGGATTGCTCGGGACACGTCCCGGATTCGGGGTCCGCTGTCCCAGGCTTAATGAGGTCCCGGGAAACGTCCCGCTTTCAGCAGCGGGACGTCCCGGCCTCGGGACTCTGGCCACTCTCTCCTCAATGAACTGGCAGCGGCGTCTATAGACGCCGTGCCAGTTCATTGCCTGCAGCCCCGCTCCAGCCTCCTCTTCCGGTGTCTGTTCCCGACACCGGCAGGCGAGCAGGGCTACGGCAAGATGGCTGCCGAAGCCCTGTACTGGAGACCTATTTGTGTCTCCAGTACAGGGCTTCGGGCGCCATCTTGCCGTAGCCCTGTCAGCGCGGGAGAGAAGAGCAGGAGGAACAAGACGGTCCCGGGACGGAGCAGCGCGCCAGAGGCCGGACACTTCTGCCAGGTGAGTAAATGCTTTCTTTTCCAGGTGAAATGTTTGCCCGCATTAGGTTTCTTTTCCAGGTGAAATGTTTGCCCGCATTGTTTCTTTTCTAGCGAAATGTTTGCCCGCATTGCGTTTCTTTTCTAGCGAAATGTTTGCCCGCATTGTTTCTTTTCTAGCGAAATGTTTGCCCGCATTGTTTCTTTTCTGGTGAAATGTTTGCCCGCATTGTTTCTTTTCTAGCGAAATGTTTGCCCGCATTGCGTTTCTTTTCTAGCGAAATGTTTGCCCGCATTGTTTATTTTCTAGCGAAATGTTTGCCAGCATTGTTTCTTTTCTGGTGAAATGTTTGCCCGCATTGTTTCTTTTCTAGCGAAATGTTTGCCCGCATTGTTTCTTTTCTGGTGAAATGTTTGCCCGCATTGCGTTTCTTTTCTGGGGAAATGTTTGCCTGCATTGTTTCTTTTCTAGCGAAATGTTTGCCCGCATTGTTTCTTTTCTGGTGAAATGTTTGCCCGCATTGCGTTTCTTTTCTGGTGAAATGTTTGCCCGCATTGTTTCTTTTCTAGCGAAATGTTTGCCCGCATTGCGTTTCTTTTCTGGTGAAATGTTTGCCCGCATTGTTTCTTTTCTAGCGAAATGTTTGCCCGCAGTGCGTTTCTTTTCTAGCGAAATGTTTGCCCGCATTGCGTTTCTTTTCTGGTGAAATGTTTGCCCGCATTGTTTCTTTTCTAGCGAAATGTTTGCCCGCAGTGCGTTTCTTTTCTGGTGAAATGTTTGCCCGCATTGTTTCTTTTCTAGCGAAATGTTTGCCCGCAGTGCGTTTCTTTTCTAGCGAAATGTTTGCCCGCAGTGCGTTTCTTTTCTGGTGAAATGTTTGCCCGCATTGCGTTTATTTTGTACCGATATGTTGCCCGCATTGCGGTTATTTTGTGCTGACATGTTGCCTATTGCGTTTATTTTCTGGTGTCCGGGGTAACTGTTACTACATTTATTATTTAATGGTCATAGATGGCTATGTTTGCTGCTTTGTGGTTACGGTATACTATTAGCATCACACAGTTTCTGCCCACCCATGATGCAAAGTCTCGTTTGTCCACATCATGGCGTAAACACTGCTTTCTTATGCCTCGCTGTTACATCATTACGTTAGCTCCGCCCATACAATGTCATGGCCACGCCCATTTTTCCGGCACGGCGCAACCCCCCCCAGTCTTCGCCGCTGCGCGCTCAGTCCTCCCCACTTTTCGACGCGGCGCGCACGCGCGCCGCCCCCCCATCCCACGCCCCCCTCCCCGTCCCAGGTTGGACCCACAAAAATATGGTCACTCTACCTTAGGGCGTGATAGGGAAATGAAGGGGATGACCCACGGTAGTGCACTGGGGAGAAGAGGCAGCCCCAGAATGCTTTGCAGTATCTGTTATGCGTCCTGCCGGCCTCCTTACGAGCTTGGGAATAACAGCCTTGCTGTTCAGCACACATCACAGTAAGAGAGATTTTTAACTTCAGTATTGCCTTTTTAGCTTCCTTCTAAACTGTTTAACACAGGAGAATAGAGGTTTAAATTAGCTTTTGCAGCCTGACAGTTACTCTTTAAGGGCAAACAGAGGAAGTTTAAAAAAAAAATGCACATCTAAAGCAAAGGTGGGGATGCCTCTTTTATTGTAATGCTGTCTCTGCACTGAGAAAATGTATCAACTCAGGCAGCACCTCCATCTTAGTTCGGGAAATCCCGAACTTCTATCGCAACTGCATTCTTATGAATTAGCACACAAAAGTCTAAATTGCTGTATTTTCCCAACAAGATTTTTTCACCGCACAGTCTTTTATGAATAGACTCCAATAGGGGAATAATAGATGAGTTGTGTGCCCCCTCCTACACTGCGCCCTGAGGCTGGAGCCTCTCTTGCCTCTGGCTTGGCCCTGCCCTGTATTCCACTATAATAAATGAAGAAAATCAAAACAGGAAGTGATCTTTTGGTATGATACATGTACGTTTTCAAGCCAGTCTGATTAGTATCATTCAGTATGAATTGTCAGCAGCAGTTCCTCATCAAATATTCCTCCACCAAAATGTGGTTAACCTATGGAATGCGACTCACCCGCTAGTTGTGCTACGATCACAGTAGCATATACACCTTTGGGGCATTACATAGGCTCCCCTCACGTTCTGTGCCTCCACTGTACTCCCAGCCACCAAAGAGAGACAGAGAGAGTGCACTGTGTGTGCGATCTACTGGCCACGACTGGCTGAAGTTACGGGAACCGTCACCAAAGAGGGAGAAGACTGAGAACGGCAGCCTGGGAGCGATCTGTGTGGATGGGGCTGGAGGAAGCCCCAGGTATGTATAAAACATGATGTGTCATGAAGAGAAAGAGAATCTGGGCACCATTTGTCCACATGAATGCTTTTATTGCTTAAGAAGTGGGTTACATTGTGTCAACATGTTTATAACTTGTACCACTCTTAATAAACCAATAAATATTTACCGTAAAAAAAAAAGAAGTGGGTTACATTACCGCATTGCGGAGTTCGGCATAGTGATCATCTATAGCCCAGGCTGTGGTGGTGTGAAGGTGGTGGGGGCATCGGGCACCAGTGTGGGACCTGTGACGGCCAATTCGCGTCCACCCGGACACTTGGTCATGCTGCGCTCCACTGAATATTGCACAACACGTACATCCAGTATATCCCGGCAAGCCTTCCAGGTGCCGCGTCCTGCCATTGGTTAGAGTACTCGTGACTACTCACGTAAATGAAATAATAGAAACGCTATGGAAACCTATGAGAGCAGCATGGAAAGGATTAGCCCGATGCCCCCACCACCTTCACACCACCACCACCTGGGCTATGGATGACCACTATGCCAAACTCTGCAATGTGGTAATGTAACCCACTTCTTAAAGAGACTCTGTAACAAAAATGTTATGCTTTGTTCTACCATCCTACAAGTTCCTAAACCTATTCTAATCTACTCTGGCTTACTGCAGCACTTTCTACTATAACCCTCTCTGTAATAAATCAGCGTATCTTTCCCCTGTCGGACTTGTCGCTTTGTGTCTGGAAGGCTGCCAAGCTCTTCAGTGTTGTGGTTCTGCTATGCATGCCCCCTCCAGGCCCCTCTATGCACACTCCAGTATGTGTGTTATTTACATAAGCCAGCAGCGTCTCTGCTTATCACTGAAAGAGAGCTGGATAAAAATCCTCCTCTGTTAGGCTGTGAAAGGAGCTGGCTGACACATACTGAGGAATTACAAACACAGGCATAGGCAGAGCTGTCTGCAGGAAGCCTGTTACTCTTCAGTGGATGAGAGCTGCAGGAGACAGAAAGTAAACACACAAATGATCTCTTGAGATTCAAAAGGAAAGCTGTATACAGCCTGCTTGTGTATGGATGTATTTTCTATGTGTGGACATACTGTACATCAACCTACTTCCTGTTTTGGTGGCCATTTTGTTTTTTTATAAACAAACTTTTTAAAACTGTTTTTGACTACTTTTAATGTGGCGGGGAGCGGCGAAATTGTGACAGAGGGGAATAGGAGATGTCCCCTAACGCACTGGTATGTTTACTTTTGTGCGATTTTAACAATACAGACTCTCTTTAACTACCTGCGGACCGAGCGAGTATGAATCTACAGTGGGCAGGGGGCGCTGCGGTCCTGACCTGACGTAAACTCTACGTCCCATTGGCCGCGCACCCCCGCCCGTCCCCGTCGCTCGGTCCGCTCTGCCCCCGCCCCAATGTGATGCCCTGCCGCCTCTATGACGGCAGAGCACTGTGAGCCGGGCAGGAGCCGTTTTCATTGGCTCCTGGCCCTGTCATTCATGTAAGCCGTTCCCATTGGCTTACATGGATTGACAGGGTCAGGAGCCAATGAAAGCGGCTCCTGACCGGCGCACAGCGCTCTGCCGTCATAGCGACGGCAGAGAGAGCAGCCTGCGGCGGGGACAGAGCGGTGTGTCCGCGGGAGCGACGGTAACTTGCGGCGATTCGTTGGGAAGCGGCGGTTTGCTGGACCAGCACCCTCTGATCCTTAAAGGGAACCTTAACCGGTGGGGAAAAAAATTCACTTACCTGGGGGCTTTCCCAAGCCTCCTGCAGCCGTCCTGTGCCCGCGCCGGTCCTTCGGTGCCCTCCGGTCTCCCTCCGCGGCTAAGTTTCGTTTTCGGCCGACTGCCAGTCGTCCTCGGGCAAAGCGTCCTCTTTTTCCGCATTCCCCGTCGTAAAGAGCCGTAAAGTGCGTCCGCATGACATCATGCAGATGCGCTTTACGGCTCTTTACGACGGGGAATGCGGAAGAAGAGGACGCTTTGCCCGAGGACGACTGGCAGTCAGCCGAAAACGAAACTTAGCCGCGGAGGGAGACCGGAGGGCACCGAAGGACCGGCGCGGGCACAGGATGGCTGCAGGAGGCTTGGGAAAGCCCCCAGGTAAGTGAATTTTTTCCCCCACCGGTTAAAGTTCCCTTTAAGGGGGCAGAGGGTGCTGGTCCCGAAAGGGTTAAGCAATAAAAGCTTTCATGTGGATGGTGCCTGAATTCTCTTTCTCTTCATGACACAACATGATTTGGCTTCTTTCTTCACATATACCCTATGTGCACACGTCCAGCTGAGAGTTGATGTGGAGTTTATAGTGAATGGGTGAGAACAGTATTTTTCTCTATTTATATCGCTGACAAAACTCTTTTGGAAGTGCCACACTCAACTACACTCTATAGTGAAAAAAAAAGTATAAAACTTGAACATTTAATCGTCTCTGATACACTTTAACGATTTCAGCCTGCGGGCTTTTTTCACCTTATGCGTCAGATCAATGTTCACCTCCCATTAATTCACCAATAACTTTATCACTAATTATCACAATTAATCGAGCGATATCTTGTTTAGGCTTTCTTTGGATTGTACATTTTGCTAAGAATTATTTTTTTCTAAATGCATTTTCACAGGAATATTAAGAAAAAAATTGAAAAAATGCATTATTTCTCAGTTTTTTCGGCCACTACAGCTGTAAAATAATACATGCTACCATAATACAACCTCTGTATTTTATTTGCCTATTTGACCTGGTTATTACACCATTTAAATTATGTCCCTATCACAATGTATGGCGCCAATATTTTATTTGGAAATAAAGGTGCATTTTTTCAGTTTTGCGTCCATCACTATTTACAAGCTTACAATTTAAAAAATGTTCGTAATATACCCTCTTCACATATAAATAAATAAAAATGTTCGTAATATACCCTCTTCACATGCATATTTTTTTTTTATAAAAAAAAATATTTGGGTAATTTTTGGTGTGGCGTGTGGGAGTTAAACAGTTCATCTTAAATGTAATAATGTGGGTTTATTTTATATAAAAATGTATGTAGATGTAGTTTTTCTATTTGGCCACAAGATGGCCACAGTGAATTTTTTTTTTAGCCCTGAAAGCAAAGTACTCAGTTCCAGGAAGCATATGGAGGACAGGGAACTTTTTTTTTTTTGTCAGAAAGGCGACGGCTTCTGATGAAAATCCGTCAGTCTTTCTACTGGTGACTTAGATCAATGACTTAGATCAAAGAATAGATCAATGAATGGTAACTATGTTCCTATTTATTGATCTCCCAGCTAACAGGGGACGACACGTGCGCGCGCTCCATCGTGTGTGGGAGCACGCAGAAGCGCGCAGCAGCTCTACAGCAGCCGCCTGGACATGATAATCGCATCCAGGTGGCATAAATGGTTAAGAAATTGAGTGTCCCTAATGCTTGACTGCTATATTAGAATATAAAAATAAAGTTTTTGCTGGAGTTCTTCCATAAACTAGCTGCTGGCAAATGTTTTGAGTGCACACATTTAACGGGTTATACGCAATCTCTATGATGCATATTACGCAAACAGCAAGTCAAGTTATACTGTACAAGCAATGTGAATGCAATCCATAGAGGGATAGGTAGGGTAACAGAAAGACACGATAGATAGATAGATAGATAGATAGATAGATAGATAGATAGATAGATAGATAGATAGATAGATAGATAGATAGATAGATCGATAGATAGACACAGAAAGACAGATAGATAGATAGATAGATAGATAGATAGATAGATAGATAGATAGATAGATACCAGTAGGTAGGTAGTTACCAGTAGGTAGGTAATTATCTTTATCTATTTGTATTTAAAATAATATGTTTAAACAAGCTGTTATTTTGCATTGTATGTATGCTTTTGTGAAGTTAGAATGCCCTATGTATGTGAAGTTAAAGCAAACCTGAACTGAAAATTAGAAGTCAAAATAAACATACACAGGTCATACTTACCTCCCGTGTAGTCTACTCATCAATCTTTTTCTCCTCTCCTGCTTCTCCTGTTTCTCCACTGTGACCAGTAGACTTCTCTGTCCTCCATTTTAAAATGGCCCTTAACAGCTTCCTGGTGAGCACACTGTTAAACTGTAATATTGCCCACTTGAGCCATAGAGAAACATGGGCATTACTTTGCTCATCAGTTGTCCTTTCAGTTATAACTGGCAGCAACTGATATATAACTGACAGCAGCTGATATATTACATTTCTGAAAAAATCTAATCGGAACTGAAAGGAATCTTTGCAAGAAGAAAATGGTGAGCTTCTGAGAGGAACTGACAGCGATATAAATATGTAATATTAATTTGAAGGTAGATCATATGTGTCTTTTAAATAATTTTACTTGGTTCAATTTCATTTTAAGCACTGCAGAGCATATTAAAATACACTAGGGTCACTAACAGTAAACAGATAAGAAAGCAGCAGCTTACCTTTGTAGGCAATCTCAAGTCTCTTCTTCTATGGCTCTGACAGAACAGCGGCCACGTCCATTTGTGAGGAAGGATTTGTTCTAATGTGGGTCCTCCTCTGTCATTTGAAATCCGCACTAAACAAACAGCTGAGGATCTGCCTGATAAATGATACTGCATCACTTTCCTGTCAGAGAGCCACTAGTCCTCGGGTTTATTTTGGTCCCTCAGTCAGCCAGTACTGTATGCTGAACACAACAACACCAGACAGTGACAGAAGGTGTCCTATTTATGGGCATTCACCGGACTAGAGGTTAGCTAGGGAAAGTTATGCCTATATGATCCTCTGATGGACACACTGTTATGTAACTGTTATATGAACCGATAGGGCCTGAGTACACTGCACTTTGCTCAGCAATGTAGGTGGCTGTGCATTTTACACAATTTACACCAACACATGGCACCACGTGCATGAAATAGAGGCGCAAGGAAAAATGGGCACCCGGTGAAGCCAATTTAAGTCTAAACGATACATAACATTGTGAAGATAAGTGGTAATAACGATAGTAAAATATTGGTTAACATTAACGATATTTTGCTACAACTAAATCCTAACCCCCAACTCCCCCTTCCTGATGCCTAATCCTAAAAACCCCCTTCCTGACACCAAACCCTAAACCCCTCAAACCCCCCCCCGTCTTGACACCTAACCCTAAAACTCCTCTTCCTGGCGCCTAACCCTAAGGCCCCCATTCCTGACACCTAACCCTTAAACCCCCCGTCCTGACGCCTAACCTTAAAACCCAAATTCTTGATGCCTCACCTTAAAACCCCCCTTCCTGATGCCTAACCCTAAAAGTCTCCTCACTGACGCCTAACCCCAAACCCCCTTTCCTGACACCTAACCCTAAACCCCCCTTCCTGATACCTAACCTTAAAACCCCCCTTCCTCACGCCTAATCCGAAAACCTCCCTCCCTAATGCCTAACCCTAAACCCCCCTTTCTGACGCCTAACCCTGACGCCTAACCCTAAGACCCCCCTTTCTGATGCCTAACCCTAAGACCCCCTCTCCATGATGCCTAACCCTAAACCCACCCCTTCCTAATGCTTAACCCTAAAAACACCCTCCCAGCCATAAAACACCATTTTCTAACGCCTAACCCTAAAACCCCCTTCCTGACCATATAATTTTCAAAATAATACATTTTAAAACTATAATTTTCAAAAATGAAAAATATTTCAAATGCTAACTTTTTAATTTTCAAAATTTCAAAAACTATAACGTTGTAATCTTCTCAAAATAATAAAAATTTTAAAAGCTATAACGTTCTAATTTTCAAAATGGTACCCAAAATTCTGCTTTCAGCGTCCAATAAATGATGTTTTCATTAGCACCTATTGCGGCGCCCAAATTTCCTGCTTCTAATGGCATGCTGAATAGGACAGCTCTGTGCTTCTCTCAAAATACGTACAGCAGGGTGCTGTCACAATGCACTCCTGTGCAACGCATCATTGTGCCCATCACACAGAGCACAGACCATGCACTGTCTGATGTCTCTGATTATCACACACTGAGCCGCCACTGCTGAAACCCAATCATCAATGTGCCAGTGTGCTTGTCCCAGGTGTGTGACTCAAAATACTGAATCCAGAAGATCAGTATGACAGACAGTTAAACGGGCACTATGGTGAAAAATTGTAAAATTTAAAATATGTGCAAACATAAACAAATAAGAAGTACGTTTTTTTCCAGAGTTAAATAAGCCATACATTACGTTTTTCCTATGTTGCTGTCACTTACAGTAGGTAGTAGAAATCTGACAGAAGCTACAGGTTTTGGACTAGTCCATCTCTTCTCAGGGGGATTCTCATGGATTTATTTATTTTCAAAAGCACTTAGTGAATGGCAGTTGCTCTGTCCAAATGCCAAAAAACTGTGTAGCGAGCAGGGAAGCTGGCCAGCATCACTGTTTGAATCCTTTTTAGGGAATATCTTTATGAAGAATAAAAGCCTTGCTAAGAATCCCCTATGAAGAGATGGACTAGTCCAAAACCTGTCACTTCTGTCAGATTTCTACTACCTACTACTGTAAGTGACAGCAACATAGGAGAAAAGTAATTTATGGCTCATTTTACTCTGGAAAAAACGTACTTCTTATTTGTCTATGTTTGTACATATTTTACAATTTAAAATTTTTCGCTATAGTGCCCCTTTAATTGGAATTTTTAAAGGGAACTCTACCCAGAAGTGAGAGCAAGAAGTGATGTGAAATCACTTTTTTTGTATTGTAGAACATCTGACAAGATAGCTTTGTCCAGGCTTAAAATATTTACCCCATCTCCTCTCCCAATAACAGGGAAAGCAGCTATCTCCTGTACTATATAAGGCACACTTGGACCCTGAGAACTATTACCATGGTGGAGGACTCTCTGCCCCGTCATTAGCCGCTCTGCACCATGTGTCTCCTGTGTACATCCCTGCAATGTACACTAGTGCTATCTAAATACAGAAGCTATTTATGTGGTGACTTCCAGCACAGATCTAAAAACAAGGCTGAATTCTTATTTCGGGATACTTGGCAGAGCTATTTTAGATCTTGCTGTTATTTTTGTTATTATAATTATTATTTCTGCACGTTTCTGCAGTGTGTTACTGAGCGCAGCAAACAGTGTGCACATCCTTCTTTTATGCCCTTGAGCTGTAGCCTGAAATGTACAGAACAATTTATTCCAGTGTGCAGGCATCTATTTCACTGTATTAGACCATCGTCACTGGGCATGCCGATGAATGGTAGTGAAGAGCGTAATGTGCTTATTACGATTTCATGAAATTACGTGTAATTTTCATAATTACCATTATGATCGTCATGGAAACATTGTAATCATGAAAAAATATGCAAAATGTATTATAATTATAAACATACACACATTTTTAATAACTATGATCATTTTCATAATAACGATCATTTTCGTGATTACATTTTCACAAGTAATAAGGCTTTGGTAATGATGAATATTTTTCGGGGAAAATTTTTGTGTAAGCCACAAAATCACAATTTAGTGTTACACAAAGTTAAACGCAAAATTAAAATTAAATGTGAAATTCCAACATGACAAATTACGAATTTTCTGATAACTACAAATTATAATTTTGTGTCATCATTGACAACTGACATATACCTACCTTGGTCTGGAAATCAACCAATCTGGAAGCCTTAAAGGGACTCAGAGCGTGTAGGTATGCATTCAAGCATACCCTCATATATTCGGCACCCCACATACACTCACCGGCCAGTTTGCTATACGCTCCTACTCCCGGGTTTGCCCAATATAAACTTTATTGACCCGGCCACACTGCACAAACAGAAAGTCTGTAGGTCCGCGCATGGGCAGGCTTACAGGCTTCTTTCTCCTCTAATGTCCACCTCCCCCTTGCTGAGCTTCATATTGGCGGCGTGCATGCGCGTGTAAGACTCTACATGCTACTGAGAGAAGAGGAATCCACAGTGACAATCGCTGCACACTAGCATGCCCCAGACTGAGAGGAGCATACATGAACTGTAAACCTAAAAATGTCTATGGACTGCTTACCCATTGTGCTCTACCTCACCCCCTTCCATGTTGCCCAGTGCACCTTGCAATGGCAATCCCTGTATGAAGCTAGGTCATGCTAATAAAGCTATTTTTGATTTGATTTAATAAGAGGAGTTGTGAGTGGGTGCAAGAGGATGAGAGGACATGGGAGGAAAATTAAGAGATGAGAAAGGATGTAGGATGATACTACTAAAGGGCATGGTGGTGGGGTGGGGGGAGAGAGATGAGTGAATATTAGAGGACAAGAGGTGGCAAGGATAAGAGGATGTGAGGACATGAGAGAGTGAGAGGACATGAGAGGAAGAGAGAAGATCAGAGGACAAGAGGAGAGGAGAAATAGATTCCTCTCTAAACAGATTTTATCTTTCGGCTAAATGGAATGGTCATCGATTAATGTATAGCCACCTTAAGGCCAATTTTAGGGGAAAGCCAATTTAGTGATCTGTATGTGAACTGAGATGGATATGGAGGATGATGTATTTATTTATTTTTAAATAATACTAATTGCCTGTACATCCTGCTGTACCTCTGCCTCTAATACTTGTAGCCATACACCCTGAAAAGCATGCAGATCAGATCTTTCTAACCAAATTTTAACTGGCTTAGTCGCCTGCTCGTTTCAGGTGTGTGAATTAACCAAATAGATCAGCCATCATGAACTTAACATCTATAACAAGTTTAGCCACAAAAACATCTTATCTGAAGGATGGACCCCTTTATTGGAGGGAGGGAAGGTTAGGAACTGTGGCCCCCTCACTGCTCTGGACCCCCCTGCTGTTGCAGAAGCAGTTCCCCTGTAGTTATGCCCGTGGACTGTTTCCTGAGCAGTTGCTTCTTTACTCTTAGTTATTTTATATAATTTGGTGAAGTATTAGCCTTACAGTATATTGACCAGAATAACGCTTTTTAAATGATTTTCCTCAGTGGACGTCTTGAATTGGTTATTGTAATATCATAGATTTTACTACAGAAGCATTAATATCAGCAGGCGGACCATTAAAAACCTAAAAAACATTATTTTGCAACCCTTCATATTTTCCTAAGTGTACAAAAAAAATAAAAGTATATTTTTTTCCATGCTGAAGATAATAAATAAATAAAACATATACTGTATATATACACAGTATGAAAACACAGCTTATTGCCTTTATAGAAAACCAGCTAAAGTAAATAAACCAATGAATAAATCAGGAATGCAAATAAAAACCACAAGTTTTATTATATCCTGTTTAATATTTTATAACAATATAAAAAGACACACAGGATAAAATTCTAAATTCCTTTTACAAGAAAGGAAAATATACTTGTTACTGTAACAAAAAACTGTATGGATATACTGTACATCTTTGACACAACACTTTTAAGTTAGAAGTATAATTTACAACAAATACGGGTACAATAATAACAATACCCCTCAGTATTTAGGGAAGTTCTACCATATATACTTGAATTTAAGTCGACCCCGTGTATAAGTCTACCCACAATATTTGACACTCATATGGTGGATTTTTTATATTATTTAAGTATAAGTCTATGTATAAGTTAGCCAGGTACATGCCTCCAGTATAGGTAGCCAGTATAGTTGCCCCAGTATAGGCTAACCAGGTAGGTGCCTCCAGTATAGGTAGCAAGGTATAGTTGCCCCAGTATAGGTAGGTAGCTAGTATAGTTTCCCCCAGCATAGGTAGATAGCCAGTAAAGTTTCCCCCAGCATAGGTAGGTAGCCAGGTATAGCTGCCCCAAGTATAGGTAGGTAGCAAGTATAGTTGCCCCCAGTATAAGTAGATAGTCAGTATAGTTGCCCCACCAAAGGTAGGCAGCCAGGTATAGTTGCCTCAAGTATAGGTAGGTATCCAGTATAGTTTTCCCCAGCATGGGTAGGTAGCCAGTATAGTTGACCCCAGCATAGCTAGGTAGCCAGTATAGTTGCCTTCAGCATAGGTAGGCAGCCAGTTATAGTTTCCCCCAGCATAGGTAGGTAGCCAGTATAGTTGCCTTCAGCATAGGTAGGCAGCCAGTTATAGTTTCCCCCAGCATAGGTAGGTAGCCAGTATAGTTGCCCTCAGCTTAGGTAGGCAGCCAGTTATAGTTTCCCCCAGCATAGGTAGGTAGCCAGTATAGTTGCCCTCAGCTTAGGTAGGCAGCCAGGTATAGTTGTCCCAGTATAGGAAGGTAGCCAGCATAGTTGCCCGCAGCATAGGTAGGTAGCCAGTATAGTTGCCCCAACATAGGTAGGCAGCCAAGTATAGTTGCCCCAGTATAGTTAGCTAGCCAGTATAGTTGCCCCCAGTATATTATACAGTGGCTGGGAGAGCGGGCATGGAGGTGAACAACTCACCTTCTGGGATCCCCCCAGCTTCTATCATCTATCTTCCACTCCCAGGTGTCCCTCACATTGATACCAGTGTCTCCTGTGATGATGTCATCACAGGGGGCACTTGTATCACCGCGAGAGACGCCTGGGAGAGGAAGTCGATAGAAGCTGCGGGAATCCCAGAAGGTGAGTTGTTCACCTCTATGCCCTCTCTCCCAGCCAATGGAGCTGTTATGATCCACCACCGGGTGCAGCATGCTCTCTTCTCCTCCACTTGCGCAGTAGTCATGTGATCCTGAAGTCATGTGATATTTGGAGCCGGAGCTATTTTAAAGGAGGTAGACTAGCGTGAGTGAGGGAGAAGAGAGAAGAAGAGAGGACGCTGCGCCCGGCGATGGGTGGGGAGTAACCCCCCCCCCCCACATACCCCACACCCCCACACAGGCTGTAAGCTGCAAAATTTAGGGCTACACAAGTATAAGTTGACCACCCCCCACCCACCTTTTATACTTTGAGTCAGTCTTACATTTTGTGACTTATAGTCAAGTATATACGGTAATTTACCTCCAAGGTAATTATGTATTGAGTGTGGATGGAAGGCATACATTATGGCTTCTAGGGAAAAACTGAACTTCCTACCTGGGGGTGAGGCAGGAAGGCACCTTTTGATAGCCAGCAAATGGTGAGAACATTTTCTATAATAATCAGGCAAGTAGACATTTTTTTGAAGATCTACTAGTTACTATGTTTAGTATCATAGTTTACACCCCACTTCAGGGTCGCTCAGTTTGTGCACCATCACCCCAAGCATGATCTCACAGTAAGGCTGCGTCCACACTAGGTCCGGAAACGTATCCGTGGCTGCGTTTTTCAAACCTGATGAAAAACGGAGTCCCGGATACTAATGTTTAAAATAGCAGCCAGCCTCACCCAAGTAAAAAACGGATCCGTCTGCGTTTGCGGGGATCCGTTTTCAAAACCTGAACGGAAGGTCCGGACCTGCTGCATTTTCACGCAACGGATCAGGACCACGGATACACGCAGGGGTAGTGAAAGCAATGAGAAAACGCATCTCCAGCTCCACAGGCAAAAAACGGATGTGAAAACGGATAGCCTGAGCTTTATGATTGGCCCAAAAAATCCTCCCACTCCTTCCTAATGATAGAGACGTTTTCTGTCAGGGAAAAACCTGAACGGAAACTGATACAAAACTGATGCAAAACTGATGCACTTTCATCAGTTTGCAGTACGGTGGGTACTTCCCCTGATCCGGACTGCAGTGTCCGTCCTGCAACCGGGTCTAGTGTGGACCTAGCCTAAGTGCTTGTAAACACTCAAAGAATGATGGTGTTTCTATAGAGGGTTAGTAAGAAAAGCTAGTGTTACAAAACATTTAGAAAAACTGTACAAAAATATTTTTAGGTACCACAAGATAAGACACAAGGGGCCCGATCCAATTCACTTTTTCTCCTGGGTGATATTTTCACATTTTATGAATAACAGTAATACCTTTAAATCCAACAACATGCAATACAATACTCAGAATAATTGTGACAGTACTTTTCCATCTACGTTTTGTAACCTTCTCAGTAGAGATGGCCCGAACAGTTCGCAGGCGACCAGTATTCTGTGAACATCCGCTGTTTGCGAACAGCGGACATTTGGCATGATCGATTCGCATCCTATACATTATTATTGAGCTAAACTTTTTTTTTTCTTTTTAAATCAATCATCTTTTTATTGAAGGCAAGAAAGATATCATGCATAATAAAACAATATTGAGCTAAACTTTGACCCCTTAACTCACAGTCAGCAGACACATGGCAGCCAATCAGCTAACAACCCTACCAAACCCCTATCATAAAGCAGTTGTGGTGGCCATATTGGATACATTATCTGCTGTGCTGACTGTTAGTGAGAGCAGGGTCAGACTTGCTAGAGATAGATAGGGAAAGCATTAGCTAGGCTTGTGTTCTTGTTTCTCACTTGCTGTGAAAGCACCCCAAACAGCCCTTTTGAGGGGTAGCACATCGGTCTCCTGTTTTTTTTTTTCTGTGTGACACTCCACAGTCCACTGACACCCAGAGCTGTGTGCACACTACTGCTGTTGCCTCATTAAGTTGCAGGCACAGTACCACTCCATTGCATTATTATTTCACTGTATTCTGATAGTGCTATTGCATTTCTTTGTATGCGACACTCCACAGCCGAATGACACCCAGAGCTGTGCACAATGTGATTTCTGCCCTTTAGGGATTAAAGCCTGACTTTGCGTCAACTCCATAATTTGTGGTGGGACTTTTGGCATGGATCGCCCTCCGGCATGTCCCTGTCCAGGTGTTACACCCTCGAAACAGCTTGTTCATCACTTTTGTGGCCAGAAACAGTCTTTGTATGTTTTAAAATTTGCCTGCCCATTGAAGTCTATGGCGTTTCGCCAGATTTGCGAACATTTGCGGAAGTTCGCGTTCACTGGTCGCGAACAGAAAATTCTATGTTCGTGACATGCCTACTTTTCAGGTGCAGAGTGCTGAAAAGTAATTTTAAACAGAAGATGAAAAATTATCTCCTTGGAGAAAACTTAGGAGGAAAAGTGAATTGAATAAGGGCCAACAAGAGAAAAAAACTGAACAGTTCTGCAGTACAGGTCTATTAAATTCCAGTTCTGGCAATGTTGTATATCCCAGAAAATCCTGGTGTAACAATATTCAGTTCATGTTTAATTAACAAATCTGATTTTACTTATTCAAAATGGAGTCACTTCTAAAATTGTCCACATTAGGTATTGGTTAAATATGTTTAAAAGTTGCTTTAAAATAGCATTATAGTCAAAAAATCTCTTCTGCTCCACACTGTAAAAAAAAACAGCAGGGACAAACAACTTACTGGAAAGTAAAGTCTAATAGACTATGTTCCACTTTGCTGGGAAGCTTATAATAATAATGCAAGATGTAGAAATGGAAGCGCTGCAGAAGATTCTCTGAACACTAATTGCAGTTATAGAGTTATTTTTTTCTGCAGGATTCAGCAACTGTAAATACCTCTGTGTATATATATATATATATATATATATATATATATATATATATATATATATATATACTGTATATGTTGGAATTAATGTTATATCCATGTAATGACAGCCTCTAAGTGCTGAAAAGTTATCTTAAAAAGAACTGGAAACATTAAAAAAACTCAGAAGGAAAAGTGAATTGCATATGGGCCTTGGTCTTTGTATAAATTGATGCTTTGCGGTACAGTATTCAGAAACCATGACACCTTGCCAGTGATATGCAATAGCAAGAGATTTAGGCTTGCACAAAATAACTCTAAGCTAACCTTCTGAATGCACAAAAATAATTATGAACTAACCCTGTGCAATATAAACCGAGAGTGTGATAACAAACAATCACAAGTTACCTACAAAGAAAACTGAGAAACAAACACAGAGACCGCACTCAGAAGGCTGTTCCAGTGGTGCTCACCGCCAGGTCGTGATCACGCTTACGCGTGGATTCACGACCATTTTGACGCATTCCGCCTCGGACACGAAAATCCGTGAATAGATTTTAAACCACGAAAATCTACTTCGGCTTCGCGTGAATGCGAACAGAAATCCGCATTCACGCTCGTGAAACCCGGCGCTGAAGTTGTGGTTTGCGGAAATGCGTCAAACTATGCGGAAGTGACACATTGCAGGCCAATCAGAGTGCCCCAGCCAGGCCCTAGCAACCAATCACAGGAGGGGAGTTATGCCCTCCCCTCCTGAATATAAAGCGGCGGCCATGATGGAAAAGCTCTGTCCTTGCTAGACTGTGGTGCTGAGAGGATTATCTCCAGGCCATTGTTGTTTGAGCAAGTGCATTTATTGTGTTAAAAACAAAGCGTTTTTTTTGCTAACACTGCTCTTATACTGTACACAGTTAGCTAGTCAGTGAGTGATTGCTGTAGTTAGTTGTAGTCAGTGTAGTGTAGTGGGAGTGTGGGAGTCTAGTGATTATTTAACTGTGTGTAGTGCAGGCAGGTTCAGTGCTGCAGTGTAGTCAGTGTAGTGGGAGTGGGGATTATCTGTGTGTAGTGCAGGCAGGCAGGTTAGTGCAACTGCAGTGTTCACTTGTATATTCCAGTGACAGTTATACACTTGTACTATTTGCAGGCAGCCAGCCACACCACCGGCGCCGCCACTCTCTGCCAGCGCTGTTCATTCATTCTGTCAGTGACCTTGTGCCGTGCCCAGTGCCCACTGCTCGCTCGCTGGCATATGAGCATCTCATTACACAGTGTGACATCCTTGTGTGCCCACTGCATCCTTCAGTGACCTAGTTGTATATCCAGTGCCCACTGCTGTGCCCACTGCATCCTTCAGTGACCTTGTACTGTGCCCACTGCATCCTTCAGTGACCTAGTTGTATATCCAGTGCCCACTGCTGTGCCCACTGCATCCTTCAGTGACCTTGTACTGTGCCCACTGCATCCTTCAGTGACCTAGTTGTATATCCAGTGCCCACTGCTGTGCCCACTGCATCCTTCAGTGACCTAGTTGTATATCCAGTGCCCACTGCTGTGCCCACTGCATCCTTCAGTGACCTTGTACTGTGCCCACTGCATCCTTCAGTGACCTAGTTGTATATCCAGTGCCCACTGCTGTGCCCACTGCATCCTTCAGTGACCTTGTACTGTGCCCACAGCATCCTTCAGTGACCTAGGTGTATATCCAGTGCTCACTGCTGCTGCTGAACTGAACGCCCGCTTTGTCCTCCTCCTCCTCCTGACTCAGTCGCTACCACGGTACCACCAATGTACTCTGTCTGCGTTATCACTGCCTGGGTCACCGGGTGCATTTAATTTTTTGGCCAGCACTATGACGCTGTGCTGCTACTGCTACTACTACCACCAGTATGTTGGCATGGTCCTTCTGTGCTGCTGCTCCTGAACTGACCGCCCGCATTGTTCTCCTCCTCCTGACTCAGTCGCTTCCCGCTGCTGCACTCTGCGTTCACACTGCCCGGGTCAACGGGTGCATTTAATTTTTTGGCCAGCACTATGACGCTGTGCTGCTACTACTAGCACCAGTATGTTGCCATGGTCCTACTGTGCTGCTGCTGCTGCTGAACTGAACGCCCGCTTTGTCCTCCTCCTCCTCCTGACTCAGTCGCTACCACGGTACCACCAATGCACTCTGTCTGCGTTATCACGGCCCGGGTCACCCGGGTGCATTTAATTTTTTGGCCAGCACTATGACACTGTGCTACTACTACTACCACCAGTATGTTGCCATGGTCCTTCTGTGCTGCTGCTGCTGATCTGACCGCCCGCATTGTCCTCCTCCTCCTGACTCAGTCGCTTCCACCAATGTACTCTGTCTGCGTTCACACTGCCCGGGTCACCGGGTGCATTTAATTTTTTGGCCAGCACTATGATGCTGTGCTGCTACTACTAGCACCAGTATGTTGCCATGGTCCTTCTGTGCTGCTGAATTGACCGCCGGCATTGTCCTCCTCCTCCTGACTCACTCGCTTCCACCAATGTACTCTGTCTGCGTTCACACTGCCCGGGTCACCGGGTGCATTTAATTTTTTGGCCAGCACTATGACGCTGTGCTGCTACTACTACTACCAGTATGTTGCCGTGGTCCTTCTGTGCTGCTAAACTGACCGCCCGCATAGTCCTTCTCCTGACTCAGTCGCTACCACCACTGCACTCTGCGTTCACACTGCCCGTGTCCACTGACAACTCTGCTGCGATGTCATTGCTAATTGCTGCAAAAAAAAAAAAAAAAAAAAAAATTACAAAAACCTCTCTGGGGCCTTTTTGGCGTCAGCCACTCATCCTCCTCCAGCGGTACCTTCGCCGCCAAGTGCCATTGGAACTCGCCTTCACCTCTTTGACTGCTTAACGCATATATCCCTTTTTAAAACCACTTATTACCAATTAATAGCCCCATTTAAAGTGTTGATTTCACTTTAAAATCCATTTTCTCTAGAAAAAAAAAATTTGGGGGAATTTTTTATGTTGAAGTTATGTTGCCCCTTATCACCTCGATAATCCATGCAATTTGGGGGATTGTAGCATGTATGGGGGCTTTGTTATTAACGTTAAAAGAAAATCCGCCTCCGGGTGGGAATCCACGCGTGATTACGCCATTCACGGCAGAAAATCCGCGTGGTTGTGTGGACGCGAACGAAAATCCGCATGCGGCGGGGCCGAATGCGGATTTTTTTTTGCAACCACGCGGATTTCCGAATTCGTGGATGAGGCACATCCGAGCATCCCTGGGCTGTTCAATCACTGTATTGAAAATCAGAGCAACAGAGGCACACAACGTTTCGGGCGTAGCCCTTCCTCAGGTTCCCACCTGAGGAAGGGCTACGCCCGAAACGTTGTGTGCCTCTGTTGCTCTGATTTTCAATACAGTGATTGAACAGCCTTCTGAGTGCGGTCTCTGTGTTTGTTTCTCTGCCATTGCTCAACACAGGAGTGGTGTACTTGTGAGAGACCAGCACCGGCATTCAGTTCCAGGAGCCCTGGACTGCTACACAGGTGTGGAGGTGTGAATTTTTTACTACAAAGAAAACTGCATGTCTCAATGTTCATCAGTTCCAGATATTGAAGTAAACATAAATGAAATGGACAGTAAAGAGATGTGAGGAGGAGTAGGCTCAGGTTATCAACTGGGAGAGGGTAACTATCCCTGTCAGATGTTTCCCGCTGTTGCTATGTAGTTGGGGTGGAGGAATGGACGGGCTGCAATCTACCTGTCACATTGCTGTGATCACTGGGTTGCTGACCCTGATCTACCTTATATACCCCAAAAACATTCTTAATAGTACTAATAATCTCATTGTTGTCTATATGACACAGATTAAATACACTCAGATTAAATACAAAAAACCTGACCTTAGCAGACTGACGGGTGAGCTAGTTATTGTGTGGACTTCAAAAGTTTACTTCCTGGTCTCCTCTCCTCTCACAACTCAAGCAATGCAATATGGTAGCTTCTCTTCACCACAGTCGAGAATATGCAGTGGGTGGCATTGAGCAATTGACAATCATTAACATCAAAGGAACAAAGAGTTATGATGTCATTGTGCCCAGACCAGCATTGCCAAATTCATACATATCAGTGGGGTTATTTTTTTTTTTTATAAATGGAAGCAACTGTTCCTCACCTTTACCACTGATAAAAACACATAAACATTAGTCCAGCCTACAAAGTAACAGATTACAATGGACAATAAAATAAACCTACCACCACCAACAAAATAGTTCAGAAGCACTGCTAGGAACTGAGCTCAGGTGCCTACAGGGAGATGCCTGCACATGGAGGAACGCCATAGGCAAATACAGACTTTGGTTTTTGTGGCTTATGGAGAGTCTTTACAGGAATTCTCCATAACTTCTCAAACTCTGTCCACACGATAGCTTCAGCTTCAGAACTGCCACAACTGAGAACTTTCCAATTCTTTAGCGAATAATGCTGGATAGGCAACCACCAACACATTTTCACATTTGAAACCGCCCATTTTAACCATCCATTCAGATCTCTGGAAACGGCTGAAGGTCACTCTGTCTGTTATCCTTCAGCTTCTGCACAATAATCTTGGCAAAGAGTTCTCCTTTGCTGTCACACGTGTCGATGAGTTTCCGAACTTTCTCACTCCGGGTGCTTCTGGATTTGATCAACTCGTAGTCCTCTTTAATAATTACTGATCTGGCAATGAGTGAATCAAGGCACTGATTCAGACAAGCCTCTGTCATCTTCATCACAATCTGATCTCGCTTGCTTTGGACCCATGTCAGTGTGCAGGAGGGCCCCGCCTGTGGACCTGAAAGAATAGAGTTTTTCTGAGTGTCACTGTTGAACTGTAGCTGAAATCATTTTTTGTAACAAGACATACAGGCCTATATGCAATTCACTTTGCGAAAAGGTACTATCAATTATTTTTAGAATTTTATTGCTTGCTAGTGGTTTAAAAGGCATTTTATTGACAAGTTGTGAAAATATCACTTTGGAGAAAAGTAAGGAGAAAACGTGAATTCCATATGGGCCATGGGCCTTTATTCAATTCACTTTTCTTCCTAAATTTTCTCCTAGGAGATAATTTTTCATCTTCTGTTTAAAATAACTTTTCAGCACTCTTTAGTTGAAAAAGTACCAAAAAGAAGGTGAAAAGTGCTATCAAAATTATTCTAATTTTTTTCTTGCTTGCTGATGGCTTAAAATGCATTTTATTGATAAGGTGTGAAAATATCACCTAGGAGAAAGCTTAAAAGAAAAAGTTAATTTCATATGGTACACAAGCCCATATTTAACTAACTTTTTCTCCCAGGAGATAATTTTCATATTCTTTTTTAACCTCCTTAGCAGTAACCCCGTGCTGGACACGGGGTATGCTGCCGCGGAGGATTTCTCAGGCCCTGCTGGGCCGATTTGCATAATTTATTTTTTCAAACACGCAGCTAGCACTTTGCTAGCTGCGTGTTTGGTCCGATCGCCGCCGCTCGCCGCCGATGCGCCGCTACCCGCCGCGGTACAGGGCCCCCCGCATACCCCTTGCGCAGCCTGGCCAATCGCCGCAAGGCTGTGCTATGGGGGTGGATCGGGACTCCCTGTGACGTCCCGACGTCGATGACGTCATTCCATTCGTCGCCATGGCGATGGGGGAAGCCCTCAAGGAAATCCCGCTCAGAACGGGATTTTGTTATGGAAAAGCACGCCGGCGACAATCAAACGGTATGGGGGGATGCCAGAGGGAGGGGGGAAGCATGTAGCTAGCGCTAGGCTTGCTACATGCTAAAAAAAATAGGTTAAAAAAAACCTCCAGCGGCCTTGCGGCCGCGAGAATCATACTGCCAGGAAGGTTAATTAACTTTTAAGTATTTTACAATTAAAAAAGTTCCCAAAAGTTGGTAAAAAAAAGTACTATCAACATTATTCTTGCTGGCCACGGGCCCTTATTAAATTCACTTTTTTCTTCTAAGTTTTCTCCTAGGAGATCATTTTTCAAAAGTACCAAAAAGTAAATGAAGAAGTACTATCAAAGTTATTCTAAGTATATTCTTGCTTGCTGCTAGCTTAAAATTGGTCCACACACAATTAACTTTTTCTCCAGAGCCCAAATTACCACTGCCAGTAACTGGAATTCACCTGTACTATGGCCAAACGGGCACCCACATTTTTCAGTGGGTGCTGCCCTAGCCACAAATTACTTGATGGTCTTTGTCAGCCCTTAATCTTCCGAACTGGCCGTGTGCCATAATTACCTGCTTCGACTTGAGAGACAGCCCATCAGCATATCAGAAGTGATTAGTACTAAACTATCAACAAAAACATTTACGAATCATCTAGCATGCGTTTGAGATTTAAAGCGCACAATATTAGATACTTACTTCTGCAGAGGGAGGTCTATGGATCCTAAAGAGGCTTCCCCCATCCTTTTACGTCAGCCCGTTTCAGCGCTGGGACTTCCGAAGTGTGACCTCCCTGCGCAAGGCACACTATCATCGTCCCGCTCAGCCTCTGGTGGATATAGCCAAGCCCAATCAGGTCCATGCTACTAAGGGCGAGCTGACGGCTCGCACCTGTGCAGTAGCGTGGACCTGGTTCGGCCTGGCTTTTCCAAACAAAGCTTAGCAGGATGGTGCTTATGCGCCTGTACAAGCTTCCGATAAGTATCAACAAGCTTTCTTTCGGGAGTCCCACTGCTGGAACGGGCCTGTGGGGGAGGACAGGGAAGTCTCTTTAGGATCCAGAGGCTTCCCCCTCCCGTGGTAAAACCTCTTGGGGGCACTTTTTTTGTTACAGGTCCCCTTTAAGATTTCATACTATGTGGCTTTACAATTATTTTACATTTTATTATGATAGTACATGTGTATTTCGGCTACTCTTTTTATGTATACATGACAGGACAAAATGATATTTATATGCAGCCACTGTAAACAGTCTCTTATGCTGGGAATACACGGTTCGTTTTTGCCTTCGTTTAAACCTTCGTTTCGATTGTGCCTTTTGTCCTTTTCGATCCCGATCGGTCATACGGTTAATATCACCACCCACGGTTTCGTTTTTTTTTTCGATTCTGATGGTTTCGTTTTTCCAATGATCGAAGGCTGCAAAGAAACGAAACGAAAATCCCTTTTTACAGGGACGGACTAGCATAAACGAATATATAATCGATCTGAACAGCCATCAAGCCTACCAATGGCTCGATTAGATGGATAAAGAGAGATAATATCAAACATGTTCGATCACTAGTCGTTCGTTTTTGGGGTCTATTAATCGAAACTATAATGAGATTATGACTATTTTCACATACGTTTTCAACACTCGATTCGTTTACTGAACGAATCGAAGGTTTAAACGAAGGCAAAAACGAACCGTGTATTCCCAGCATTACTCATGTCCTACTGCAGAGATTCCCTGCTGAATAGATAGATTATTTAAAAGTACATGCATTGTATTGCTGTGCGTGTCCGATCTGTACTCACCATATGTCTCAAAAGGCGTGGCAACAAGTAAGCTATCAGAGCAAGGTCTAAATGGTAGCGAGACAACTGGGCTTTCATATCCTGAGAAAAAAAAGGTTTTCATTATATTTTTTAGCCTTGTTAGACTGGATTTTTATTAATTAAAAACTTGACTGTGTTAGTTAGGGTAGTAGGAGGGAATAACTGAAATGAAGAAGTCATAATTATTTATTTTTTATTCTTTTTATTATTTTATTCAGTAATATTAATACTGTGGATAAGCAGTCCTGCAAATAAGACACACACACACACACACACACACACACACACACACTTTTAGCTTAAAAAAATTGACCAAATATCGTGGTTGGTTGATACGCTGACCCTCCAACGCGGCACCCAAGCCACCAATGCAGAGCAAGTGTTGGAGCATGGCGGTGGAAGCAGAGCATATGTTGGTATGTGATGGTGGAAGCATAGCTACCTCTGCTTGCTCCAGCTTGCATCCTCATGTCTCCTCGGCAAGCTAATGAGGACAATTAGCTATGCTTCCACTGGCATGCTTTCAACAGGCGCCCTGCATAGGGGGACTCCACACATATTATATCATCCGCAGATAAGTTGACACTCAATTTACACTCAAACCCAAAGTAAATTCATGAAAAGACATACAGAAGTCCCCTATCCGTAAAGAACCTGAGACAAATGCAGTTTAGGTAGGAATCGGAATCCTAACAATGCAATGGTTTCAGTACAAGCTGCTTGGAGAACAACCCTTGGTTTTTAGGTAGCTGCAGTGCACTTCAATGAAGTTGACCTCGAAATTTTACATTTTGGTTTAGAAAAGGGTTTGGTTTGGAATGGGCTTTGAGGGTTTAGTAGGGCATGCATGTTTAACCACTTAAGGACTACGGGCTTAAACCTAAAAACCAGACCATTTTTGGCAAAATAGGCCACTGCAGCTCTAAGGCCTTGCTGCAGTGCCGTACAACTCAGCACACAAGTGATTCCCCCCCCCCTTTCTGCCCACCAACAGAGCTTTCTGCTGGTGGGCTATGATTGCTCCCAGAATGTTTATTTTTTTATATGAATATTTATTTTATTGTTATTTTTTTCAGTGCGTGCGGCTGTCGTAGGATACAGCAGATCGCTTCTGTCTCCCCCTGGGGGACAGCCGTGTCACACGGCTGTCCCCAGTACATCGCTGCCGTGGATCGCAGCGCTGTACAGACTAATTAGATGGCGAATAACAGTCTCCTAGCAGGAGGCTGATGACGGAGCAGAGCTCTGTCATTCAAGCGGAGATGCTCGTGCATCAGCATGCACGATCGCCTGCAAAACACGCCCACAGGACCTTACACCGATCTGCATTAGGCGGTCCTGGGGATGACGCCACGGCCATGCCCATCGGCGTGACGTGGTCGGCTAGAGGTTAAGAGATGCAATTCTGTGTTGGCGTTTGACAATATCATTAATTAGCATGGTGTATATTGTTATGTTTTATTTTAATAGGGTTTTACTTAAAGGACTATCGCAAAAAATTGTAAAATTTAAAATACATGTAAATACATACAAATAAGAAGCTTGTTTCTTCTAGAATAAAATGAGCTATAAACTAATTATCTTCTAGGTTGCTGTCACAGTAATTATAAGAAATCTGACAGAACAGACAGGTTTTTGAGTAGTCCATATCTTCATGGGGGATTCTCAGTATTTAATTTATTCTTTACAAAAGCACTCGCTGGAAAGGATCTATGCAAAGATGCAGCCCCCCACCTGTTTGCACACTATTCTGGCAGTTAAACTGAGCAACTGCCATTAACGAAGTGCTTTTGAAAATAAAGAAAACCCAGAGAATCCCCCATGAAGAGATGGGCTAGTCTAAAATGGTCTAGTCCAGGCAAGGGTAAACTTGGCCCTCCAGCTGTTAAGGAACTACAAGTCCCACAATGCATTTGCGTTTATGAGTCATGACTGTGGCTGTAAGACTCTTGCAATGCATTGTGGGACTTGTAGTTCCTTAACAGCTGGAGGGACAAGTTTGCCAATGCCTGGTCTAGTCAGTACACACCATGCAATTTCCTGTCCAATCAGATTTCCAATTGCTTTTCTGATCACCTCTGTCAAAAAAATAGTTTGGAAAATTGGTCGGAAACCTGATGGGACCTGTCAGAAATTATAAAATTCAACCCATCAATCTGACGGAAAATTGCATTGTGTGTACTAGGCATTAGTGTTCTAACACAGCTGTGACCAGTTGACTAGAAACTAAATTGGTGTTTGGAATTATTTGTAACTCTACTGGGTCATGCCTTGCAACCTGAAAGGGAAGGTGTTACTTGTAACTTTTCAATTGTTGTAAGTCGGAAATATTAATAATACTGCATACCAGAATGACGAGTTGGAGGTCCAGAAGGATGAATGGATATTTTTTCCTAATGCATGAAAAAAGAAAAGAGAGAATATTCATTGTCACAAAGTGTTCTACATAAGATTCACGTCTTTCTATATCATAACCACAAGGGCACTCAAACGTTTTATGGTGGGGGGGTCTTGGCACCTAGAAAAAGAATAGAGGGTACGGGAATAGAGACAACGGGAATAGCCCAATATGTTAATTCCCAAGGATGTGGTTAAAGATGTGAATGACAGATACTCACAAAGATGGGTTACATAAGGGGCAACCGACCGCTAAATGCAGGCGGCGTTGTATAACCCAACTCCACTCGAGGTATCCAACCTGGACTGGATGTGGTCCTCTCTTGAAGAAAAAACACTCTGTAGTCCCCACAATGGTGTCAACCATGTGGGGCGAGGACAATGCCCCTCCAAACCTCTTAGGTTGGGGGGGGTGGGGGGGGGGGGGTTAACAGCATGGAAGGGGGAAGAGGCGACCAGAGGTGTATAAAACTAAGTTACGAATACAAAAAAAGGTGTGCTCAATACTCCAGCTCATTAACCCTTTGGCAATGTACTTGGCCTGAGGAAGTGGGCTCAGACCCAGGAAACGCATTGCCTGTGCTTGGTAAATATTATTGTCATATGCGACTGCCATTATTGAAGTAAGCCACCTCCCCTTTTTTGATTTTAGTGTTTTTAACTTTAAAGTGGAGCAAACGTGCATTAGATCACTAGATGAACCTTTTAGCTTTTATCTTCTAGAATAAGCAATTGATCTTCAATGCAACACCAGGGCAGAATGGGGCCCCAGAGCAACAAAGAGGAAGTCTAGGACCACAATGAGACTAAAGCAACCCTAAAACAAGTCCAGGTAATAGAAACTGAGCATATGATGAAAACCTACATAGTCACAGTGAAAGCTGCATGCCCAAACCTTCAGTAGTTTCCGAATTAAGCAGATTTGGGCCTTTTTTCCACAAACGCCTCAACTGCTCATTTGTCGAGTGGTTTAGCTGCTCCGCTGCTGGCCACAAGCGCTGTTTGGCTGAACTTACATGCAGCTGAATGGCAGCATTTGGTAACATCGGGCGTCACGAGTTGGCATTACCCGGGATTTGAAAAAAGTCTCAGGGGAAATAAATATGGCAGTCTCCATTCATGGTACCTCTCACTTCATGTTCCCTTTAAGTGTTCCTCAGATTATTCATATTGCTATAATTATTATGCATTTTTATAGTGCTCAGTAGCATAGCAATAGAGGATGCGGATGATCACAGATATGCAAATTGTTCCGAGTTTATGCAAATGTATTCACATTTTTATGCAAATGTATGCAGCTTGAAAATGGACCAATCAATTTGCATAATTTCAGAACAATTTGCATCTCATTGATCATCCCTAATAGAGGATGCAGTGGTTACAACTGTGCCAGGGCCTCTGGACCAGAGGGGCCCACTAAGGGCTCTCCTTCTCTATCTTATTAGCTTTTCATTGCTACTATGCTGGCAATTAACACCTCTATATGTGCATTGAATGGTGGTGATCCTTAACTAGCTGTTTCCCTACTTATTTTCTGACACCGCAGCTGTCTTTGGTAGGTTTTGGAACTCCACATCAATAGAGTGCTTGGGGCCCCATGTAAAACTCATACCGGGGCCCCAAGCTCCTCAGTTACGTCACTGATAGTGCTGATACATTTTTGGCAGCACTTCTCAGTATACGTAGGACAATTTATATGCTCACTAACTGTTCTTCACTGGGGCTCACAATCTAACATTTCTATCATACTATATGGCCATTTATAGGGGCACACAATTAATCTAGCTCTATATTTTTGCGGTGTTAAAGGAAACCCATGCAAACATGGGCAGAACTTTCAAACTTTATACCGATAGTGTCCCGATTGTTGTTTGATGTGACTATGCTCTGCTCTAAAACTGCTCACATACGTATAAATGGAAGGACTGGAAGCTGAGTCTTATGATAGAAGTAAACCAGACACTACTTTCTGCCTAAATATATTGCAATACACCAAAAAATATCATAGACAGTTATAAGTGTACCCACAAGATAAATGTCTGGACTTGAAGGACTTGGATTTATTGATTGTGGCGTGGATTCTGTCATTGGTAATGTAGTTGTGGCACTGTCGCTTGTTACAGATATATTCTGGGAAATACTAAGAATTTGGTTTCTTACCTAAAGAAACAAAACAAAACTCATCTGTAATTGTAGACAGCATAAGGTAAAATAAAAGTAATTGAAAATGTAAAAAAACAACAACAACAATATATAAGAAATATAAGAAAGCTAAGCTAACAGCCTACAAACTTTAAGGTAATCTGTAAACTCAAGCATCAACTCTCTGGCACAGCTAAAGAAAACATATTTTGAGGTAACTCTCCAAGTAAATATAAAGTGAATATAAAGCGAAATAAAAATTCACCCCTGTGAACAGCTGTAGATTTGATGTTTGATCAAACAGACCAACCCAGTTTTTATTGTTTTTAGTTAATGTGCCACTAGGGACTTGATTCACAAAGCCATGATATGTGCTATAACGCGCATAATGGTTTTCGCGCACAAACGCGAATTTGCGCACAAAATCGTGACCATTTTTGCATGAGAATTAGCATTTGCGCGTGAAAAATGTTATGTGCACTATACCGTTAGCGCGACTGTGATAAGTGTTATCACGGCTTTGTGAATCCTGCCCCTAAGTACAGAAGGACCCTGAGGCGGTCGGTGCTGCAGAGTCTCTTCACTGTACAACTAAATGACTGAATCAAGAAAAGAGGGCACAGGAGCCGTTACCGAAAAAAGGGCACCACCACCATAGGCGACTATTATAAAAGTTTGCGGCAAAGAGGGAAATGTGGGCAAACACTATTGGGGGCCTCCTGGGCGCCACTGGGCATTGAAATTTACATTCTTTGCCTGAAATCATGGCTCATGTGTGTGAGTGTAAGCGTTAGACACGGGGGGTAGGGGTTTAGGGTTAGGTTCAACTGGGGGGGAGGAAGGTAGAGTTAGGCCTCGTTCACATCTGCTGCGCTGAAAAACGTGTGAAAGCACGTGGTAAAAAACGCATGCGCTTGTGCTACTGCGCGTTTCTGTGCGTTGTGCTGCGCTTCTTTAAAGCACGTTTTGCTTGTTGTACCAGCAGCAGTTGTCAATAAAACTTTGTTTTTGTATGTAAATGTATTTTTTTCTCCAATTAGGGGTAAAAAATGCATGTGCTTCTATGCGCTTGTACGCGCTTCTATGCGCTAAAAAAGCGCACCCATTCACTTGCATTGATGTGCGCTTTCCAGCTCAACGCACAGAAATGCATGCAACCCTACGTTTCTGTAACGCTGCTCAGCGCAGCGCATAGATGTGAACTAGCTACATTTAGTTACATGGGAAAGTAAATACCTTGCTGATCGCACAGGGCAGTGCGCTGTAAAAAGCTCACAGAAACGGCCCCGATGTGAACGAGGCCTTAGGTAACACCAAAGGGGGGGGGGTTCATCCTCTGCACCCTTTTTTCAAGGAGCCTTTTTTTCATGTATACCTAAATGATCGCAGTTTGTATTATAATATACAAATACAAATAAAAATAGAAACAGTATATTTATTACAGTTCATGCTCCACCTCTTACTACATCACCTATAAGGGAACCATATGCAAAAACAAATATGATATCAAGGTAGTCAGCCACAGTTTAAATATTGAGCAATAATTAAACATGAAAGACTGGGATTCAAATTAAAAATGCAGTCATATTACAGCTTGGTTGACATATATGGCAGGCTTACATGCGTTTCATGGTTCAAAGGACCACCTTGTGACAGACAGTCTGTGCAGTAAGAAGGTTGGCGTGATCAATTTAAAAATAATTATAAATCATCCCAGTAAGATTAAATACGTAAAACACAACAACAACAAAAACATGTGTAAGTATAGCTGGTGGCCCATATAAAATGGAGTAGATGTTGCATTGCTGTGCTGCATTGCTACCAGCCTGGGACCCAGACCTACACCTAGTGAGACGCAATATGAGTGGTTTCTCATGATCATGTGACCATCCCTACCCATGTCTACCACTGAGTGGCCAAGTGTGCTACATTAGCAGCATTGGAGATACAACCGCATGTACTTTATATAGTATTGAGTATTAACACCACTAGACCAGTAGATGTCACTGCTGTAAATACTAAGGTTAGCACTTAGCAGCTATGTGTGTCTATATGAAAAACTTGTTTTCCTTATCTCTTCCTCTCTCTGTATGCTTTCATCTTAATCCAGCCAAGTAAACCAAGTTCTGCCTCATCACACGCTGCTAGTGTCTTTTCTAATACATAACCAACAAGCAGCCTTCTTCTCTTTCCTCTATTTGAATATAGTTATATTTAGTTTTGTTTTTTGTTCTCTCTTACCCTGCAGATGCCAACTTCTGAAGCAATATGTTTATCTCTTAATTGTGATACTCTGTTAGCATTTCAAGTTCTTTGTTTTTCTGCATATAATTGTATGTACCACAAAAAAATTTGAATACAAATTATAGTAAAAAAATAAATAAAAAATAACCAACAAGCAGCTCGTAGTGTACAGTATATATTGTGGTGGAAATGAAAACAGGAAAATCAAAAATGTCTTTGTTTTCTTTATGGCATCAGGACCGTAGTCTACAGACCTGCCACTCCACATTTCTTTCGCATGCAGATTTATGCACTACGCACGGAGACCAGGAAAATGCCACTTACTCTTTTTATTTTCAGTATTCCTTCCAGTATCGAAATGTCATCATAACGTCTAATCACTGGTTCAAGATCCAGCAAGCATTCTGGTGAAAAGAATAGAGAGCCAAGAGTTAACGCTTTTGATTGCAGAAAAACAATAGTATTTGTATCGTTTCTACATATTTATACTATTTATTATTAAAGGTTGATTTAAAGAAAAACAAACAACTTTTTAAAAACATTTTTTTGAGGTCATTTCAAAAAGTGTGAGGTGAACTTGAAATGACATTAAGCGTTCTTTAGGTTTTACATCAGCTCCGAATTGGTTTCTATTAAAATGCAATACTTTCAATTGGATTCTATCCTATAGCCAGGGCCAGATTTCTGGAAAGGCCCAAAGGCCTTTTCGGGCAACAGCCGGAGAGGGCACCTGGACGTGAAATGGGATTGCTACATGTGAGTGAAAAAGCTGCAAATGGGGCACAACGCATGAAAAGGAGAGGCTAGTGCTCAAGGGAGCTGAACATAAAAGAGAGGGGCTGCATACGTGGATGTTACACATGGAAGAGGGGGCTGCACATAAAGTAGGAGGGGCACTGCTGCGCATGGAAGGGGAGCCTCAACATACCTGGCCTAGGCGCAGTAAAATAATAAATCTGGCCTTGCCTATAGTCACCAAATATACGGCTGAAGATAAAATAATAGCCCGTTGAAAGTCTTCTATAGAACTCAAAGTCCATGTTCAAGACAATTTTTAATAACTTCCTCCCATTCCTAACACAAAGGAGAACTCCAAACACTCTCCATTCTTGTCTACACTAATATTTAACACCAGGGCCCATATTTAATTAACTTATCTCCCTGTTTTTTTCTCAGAAGATACCTTTTCATCTTCTGCACAAAGTACTTTTCAGCACTTTGTTATTGAACAGGTACCCAAAAAGTAGGGGGGGGGGGGGGATTATGTTGGCTATTATCTTGCTTGCTGTTGAACTAAAATGTACTTAGGGCCTATTTCCACTACATGCAGATTGCGGATGCAGAATACTGACTCCAATGAATGCCTATGGGAAATCTGCATCAGAAAAATCGCATTTAGTGGAAATAGACCCATAGCCGTTCATTGGAGTCAGTTTTTCTGCATTCAAAATCCGTGTGTAGTGGAAACAGGCCATACAGTGAGCAAATATCTCCTGGGAGAAAACTCAAGAGAAAAGTTAATTGAATAGAGGCCCAGGAAATGCCTACATGGTGTCATAATGGAACAGTTCTTGTGTATTTAATGAGCATATGGAGGGAGCTGGTGTATTTGTTTAATGGGGATGAAAACTCTAAGGAGATGGCAAGGCAAAAAAAAAATTATGCATCTTTTTTAAAATGCCTCAAATTAACATACGTTTTTAATTGGCTCTTTAATCAAAGAAAGCCAACAGATGGGTCTCCCAAGCCAAAGAAATTGAATGTTTTAGCCTTCTATGACTATTGACTATGCAATAGTCTGCAATAGTAATTCAACTAAGTACAGGAAATGTAGAGAACTTAGGCTATTAAGCCGAATTGTACCAGATCTGCTTGTGAGCATTTTACTATTACTGCACTTTGTTACTGGAAAACTCACAAGGCTTTGCAAGTGAAGCATCTTACATTAATATTTATTACCCCAAATAATTATCAAATAGAATAAAACATCATATTGTAAAGTAAAAAGAATAAACACACGAAACCCCCCCACAAACAAAAAACACTGGACCCTGTTTATCTTTCCATTCAGTCTTTCTCTGCTGTGAGACTAATACCTGGTACCTGGTCAGATTGGCAGGAATCGAAAATGTCTAACATGCCCGATCAGATTTCCGATCACTTCTGTACTAAATTGACTGGAAAATCCATTGGAAACCTGATCAGACTTATCGGAAATTATTGATTCAACCCGCCATTGTGATGGGAAATCGCACGGTGTGTACCAGGCATTAACCACTTTTTCCACCACTACAGTATATCTACGTCCTCTGTGACTCCATCTAAGCCACGAGGATGTAGATATATGTCTTGTAGATGAAGCACAGCTGTACATGATTGGGCTTGCTCCTTTGCAAACTTCCAGCACTATCTCCTGCAGCACTAATTGGTGAAAGGAACTAAGATTGATTTTTACCAGTAAAAATACTTTTATTTTCTCAGTTCATAGTGAAAAATGCACACAGCAGCATTATTTCAGAATCAAATATCTTCACCATAAATTGTGACAGGAACATAATTTAAGTTTTTGTGATAAACAGTAGAAACAGCCAAACAATATTTGTGTTTTTTTTTTATCTACAATAGCGCTTTTTATTTTCAAACTGTAATTGGTAAAACTGAGAAATACCGGTAATGTGGTTTTTTTCAATTTTTTCATCTTTTTTCCCATTAAAATGCATGGAAAACAAAATTGTTTGAGGGAAAAAATGCCATACAATGAAAGCCTAGTTAGTCTTGAAAAAAACAATATATATTTCATTTAGGTGTCATAAGTAGGGATAAAGTTATTGCTGATTAAATAAGGGCATGGCTAAAATGTCAAAACTGCTCTGGTCCATAAATGGGAAACAAGGTCTGGATGCGAAGTGCTTAAAGGGGTTCTTTGGTGGTGTTAAAAAAATAAAAATCGACACTTACCTGGGGCTTCTATCGGCCCCCTGCAGCTGTAATGTCCCGTGCCGTCCTCCTATGATCCACAGTTCCGCGCCGCCGGTCCAGGTCTACTATTCGTCTAATTAGACAAATAGTGCTCGAGCCCGCGTGGCATTGGGAGCTTACTGCGTAGGCGCAGTACAAAGTTTTCTTGTACTGCGCCTGCGCAGTGAGCTCCCGATGACGCGGGCAGGAGCAAACACACGTGTGGCCACGGGTGCGCAGCCGCATTCTAATTAGACATGTGATTAGACCAGGACAAGTGGCGGGGAACAGAGGATCCCAGGAGGACGACGTGGGACATGACAGCTACAGGGGGCCGATAGAAGCCCCAGGTAAGTGTCGGTTCTTGTTTTTTAAACACCTCTAAAGAACCCCCTTTTTTTTCTTCAATAAATTTTTTATTGATGATAACAAAATATGATGTGAACATTCAATAAGTAATGTTGAAAAGTACTTAACATAACTAAAATTTGCTCATAAACAAAGAGCAGTAACATAGATACTTTACTTAGCTTATTATGCTATTTTGAGGTACATAATTAGTACACAGTTTGATGATTATGTCTTGTTATGACCATATCAATTCCATTGCCAGCAGGTATGCTGGATTTATATTTGTTTTGAGAAGATGGTGGGCTATTTCACCCTCCGAAGATGCAGTAGTAATTTGAGCATTGGGATGGTAGTGGTGTTAGCTAGCTCAGATGGTCTGGGGGGGAGTAGGTTAGGGGGGAGGGGATGAGGGCGAGGGAAGAAAATGTAGTACATACTTTTTTCCATTCATGGACAGAATATCTTCTGCTCACTTTTCATGACCACTCCGGGTGGAGCAGAAGTCATTCTATTCGCTATACGGCTTGTTGTTTTAGGAGGGTTAGGCATAGGGGATTGGGGGGAGGGAGGGGAATGTGGGGGGGAAATAGGGAGTGGTATGGCTAGCAAACCAGGGGGTTTGGAAGTGAGGATCATCTGTGTACTAATTTGTAATAGTGTGAAATGTATATCATATTCACTGGTAATGTTACAGCTAGTATATAGTACATAGCATTACAAAAATGTTGAACTAATGAAGAACACGTAGAAACAAAACAGTAACAGTCAATGGCAAGTACCACCTACGAGATTATATAAACTAGGGAGAGGGGCAGCTGAAAAGTACCAATTACTCAGTGGTGACTAGTTGCGTGGTGCACAGGGGAGTCTTTAATAGGTCCTCTTTCTGTTAATGATACCAATGGGATGGCAGCTCAAAGTTACATTTATGGTGAGTGGCCTACTTGTAGACTTTGTTCCAGCCTCAAGTTATTCTGTACGAGGGCTTTTAGCTGTTCTAAAGAACCCCTTTAAGCCCCATACACATGCTCAATCATTTTCACCTGAAAGGGATCGGACCTGATCCCTCAGGCGACATTACAGGGCCAAAGCTTTCAAGCGAGTGACATGTTCTGTTCTATGTGGGTGAGGGTGGCGTGGGAGTGATGTCATGCGGTGGGTAAGACAAGTAGGGATAACAATGCTCTTGGCGTCACTTGGCCAAGGTGATCCACCAGGGCAGATGGCTGGCCAAGCAATTGAGAGGGGTCGGGGGCTGCTATACACATGCTGGATTCTCGGCAGAGATGGTCATTATCAGTCACCGAGTTTCATCTGGCGTGTGCAGGTTGCTTTAGCCCTGCTAGACTATATGTTCTACTTACTCAGGAAGGCTGGTCTTTCATTGGGGTCACAGGCCCAACCACTCTGCATTATTGACACAAATACATCTCGGTGGGGAATGTCAGCAGGCAGACTCCTCTCACTTGTGTCTGGCCGATCACCAATCGACACACTGTACATGATCTGCATTTGGTCTACAGCACCTGTTGAAAAAAATTAAATAAATAAATCATAGAAAGCATGTTGTTAAAGTCAGTCCAATAAGGAAAGGACAACAATATAAGAGAATCCTACAGAACTGATTTAGCCCCCATGCACAGATGTAAGGGTTGATTCACTATAACAAATAGCGTGCCTTATCAGAGTTAACATGCCTTATCAGGGTTAACGTGCCTTATCAGAGTTAACATACCTTATCAAAGTTAGGGTGCCTTATCAGAGTTAGCATGTCTTATCAGAGTAGCAATTGGCAATGACTAGAGCTCCACTCGTCCTGCCCTGAGCCCCTGCGGGTCCAATCACTTTAAAGGACATTATCCCCGCACTTTGATTGGCCAAATAGGCTGCCTGTCAAGTTTCCTGTCAAGTGACAGGCAGCCTATTGGGCCAATGAAAGTGCAGGGATAATGTCCTTTAAAGTGATTGGACCCGCAGGGGCTCAGGGCAGGACGAGTGGAGCTCTCATCATTGCTAATTAGCAGGCATAAGTTCATAGCACTCGCTATGCTACTCTAATAAGGCATGTTAACTGTGATAAGGCATGTTAACTCTGATAAGGCATGCTATTTGTTATAGTGAATCAACCGTGTAGACTCATGGTACTCTCCCCCGCCGCTTCCCCACAACAGCTTATCACAGTGGTTATTAATGCGATGGAAGATTTTCTGCCGCTGTAGAGGCAGCAGCGTTTTGCCGTGCAGTGACTGCTGTACCAGGTGGTGCACGACTCTATGGGAGTCAATGGCACAACGAAAAATCTTTAAATATTTTGGCGGTAGCTGTGTTAATCCTGATTGAAAATAAAACAAAGCTTTTACATTTTTTGGGACAACTGATCATATTTATCGAATTGGTGTAAAACTGGATCTTTTAATTGTATGGTGTGTGGCCACCCTAAGGTGCCCATTAACGGTACATTTTTTCACTAGATGTGATCTTTCAATGCGATTTTTATGATCAAAAATAGTCTGAAGTTAATTATCGATTGTTCACATTTACTGAATGATTCTTTTCAAGGTGTGCATGCGCAGTTCATCCCTGACTGTTGGAATTACCGCAAGCAAGCACGAAGATATCCTGCGCTCCAAGTAACTGCTGTACACTCAAAGGATGGCTCTCCTTTCACATTCAGCACCCCGCAGCGCTCCGACAAGGGTGATTTGGCAAAAGTACTAAAAGAAGATAAAGCGCGCCATAGTGCATTAAATGTGGAGGAGTTTTTATTAACAATTAAAAGTTATACTCACAAACATGAGTGATAAAAATCGCATCTCAGCGAACTGCCAGCCGCTTGCCTCTGCAGTGGGGGATGACGCGCTGTGGCCAGCAGCGCGGTTTCCGATGGCTGGGAATCCTCTCACTGGTGGGTGGGCGTCGCTGGAGTGTCAATCGGCGTGTGACGTCATAACGCGTTTCGGCGCACAGCGCCTTCGTCAGATGACGTCTCACGCCTGCGGAAGGGAACTTATATCGTCGCTCTAAAGGTCGCCTTGGCGACCAGGAAGCTAAAATAAACTTTATTGTCCAGCGGACAACGGGGGGAGTGGTAAGGGCGCAATAGCGCTGTAGGCTTATGGCAGGCTTATGACTGACATAAGGGCGCAATAGCGCTGTAGGCTTATGACAGCGCGTCATTCTCCCCAGTATAAAAACATAGCGTTGGAGGAACAAATATTACCTCAAATGGTCTGGCACACACAATTACAGTTCAATAATTTACTTAAGCAGATCGACATTTTGCATAAGCATACTTAAGCCGAACTAAATAATACGGATATAACACATATAGCAAATTTTATAGCACAATAGTGTTAAAAATAAGAGCAATTTCCGGTAACCAAATTAGCCTATTGGAAAGCTGCGGGAATATAATGTTATTGGATTCCGGATGGCTAAATTCCAAACATCATGTCTGATATATAAACCCCAATATAGCAGGATCAAAGGAACTCATATTGATACCTGCTAGATTCTTGACATGTTAGGTCATAAATGCCAAATCGTTCAATAAAATCATTTTATAAGCCATTCTATAAAACCCCATTATCTAGTTGGTATCTGAAAACAACCAACAAGAAAATTCCTTAATAGCCTCTATTTTGGGGGAAGGATTTTTTGTATGTATAAGGACCGAGGAAATTCTAAACCAATCTGGCTTGTAGGGCCAGGGGGTGAGAGGGAAGGGGGGAGTGGAAGCCGGGGGGGGGGGGGGGGAAGGGGGATATTTGGGGCTTGCCGGGGTCCTACCAATAGGACCACGGTGGGGACGGGGAAAGGGAACATCAGACATGATGTTTGGAATTTAGCCATCCGGAATCCAATAACATTATATTCCCGCAGCTTTCCAATAGGCTAATTTGGTTACCGGAAATTGCTCTTATTTTTAACACTATTGTGCTATAAAATTTGCTATATGTGTTATATCCGTATTATTTAGTTCGGCTTAAGTATGCTTATGCAAAATGTCGATCTGCTTATGTAAATTATTGAACTGTAATTGTGTGTGCCAGACCATTTGAGGTAATATTTGTTCCTCCAACGCTATGTTTTTATACTGGGGAGAATGACGCGCTGTCATAAGCCTACAGCGCTATTGCGCCCTTATGTCAGTCATAAGCCTGCCATAAACCTACAGCGCTATTGCGCCCTTACCACTCCCCCCGTTGTCCGCTGGACAATAAAGTTTATTTTAGCGTCCTGGTCGCCAAGGCGACCTTTAGAGCGACGATATAAGTTCCCCTCCACAGGCGTGAGACGTCATCTGACGAAGGCGCTGTGCGCCGAAACGCGTAATGACGTCACACGCCGATTGACACTCCAGCGACGCCCATCCACCAGTGAGAGGATTCCCAGCCATCGGAAACCGCGCTGCTGGCCACAGCGCGTCATCCCCCACTGCAGAGGCAAGCGGCTGGCAGTTCGCTGAGATGCGATTTTTATCACTCAAGTTTGTGAGTATAACTTTTAATTGTTAATAAAAACTCCTCCACATTTAATGCACTATGGCGCGCTTCATCTTCTTTTAGTACTTTTGTTGGAATTACCGGGCTACCTAGCGGAGGATCCAAGTGGCCTGGGAAGACGACGAGGGACCAATCAGCCTGAAGGGGGATGGAGAAAGCCCTAGGCAAGTATATTTTTTTTTTCAGCATCTCAGGTTTCCTTTAAAGAATCAAACATGCCTTTTATAAGAGTTTACAGACCACAACAAAAGAACACAGCTGGAAAGTCTAAATATCACTCAACATATCTGTACCCATTTTTGCTTACTAGGCCTTAACCATAAGCTGTACCAGCCCTGTTAACTACCCCTGACCAAAATTGCTACACTGACCCTAAAGCCATGCTCAGTCCACTGTGTGGCCCAGCTCACTACATCGTCAGATTCCATCACTGTTTTCACGGCATACAGTGGCTTGCAAAAGTATTCGGCCCTCTTGAAGTTTTCCACATTTTGTCATATTACTGCCACAAACATGAATCAATTTTATTGGAATTCCATGTGAAAGACCAATACAGAGTGGTGTACACGTGAGAAGTGGAACGAAAATCATACATGATTCCAAACATTTTTTACAAATAAATAACTGCAAAGTGGGGTGTGCGTAATTATTCAGCCCTGTTTGGTCTGAGTGCAGTCAGTTGCCCATAGACATTGCCTGATGAGTTCTAATGACTAAATAGAGTGCACCTGTGTGTAATCTAATGTCAGTACAAATACAGCTGCTCTGTGACAGCCTCAGAGGTTGTCTAAGAGAATCTTGGGAGCAACAACACCATGAAGTCCAAAGAACACACCAGACTGGTCAGGGATAAAATTATTGAGAAATTTAAAGCAGGCTTAGGCTAAAAAAAGATTTCCAAAGCCTAGAACTAGTGTTGGGCGAACACCTGGATGTTCGGGTTCGGGAACGTTCGCCGAACATGGCCGCGATGTTCGGCATGTTCGGGCCGAACCCCGAACTCCCCGAACATCCCGCTTTTGGGGGCCCTATGGGGTTGCAGGCATAATGGGGGAGCATGCCCCGATCGCGGGGGGGGGGGGTCGGAAATTCCCCCCACCCCCTCTGCTAGCGCTCCCCCCTCTGCCCGCTTCCCCATACAAAAGTTTAAGGAAAGTAAAATAATACCGGTGGTAGTGGCTGGCAGTGGCACTGTGAAGTGAGTCAGGAGGAGGAGTCCGGAGAGTGACGCGTTGAGGGAGGCCGGGCAGCGGGCGGTTCAGCGGTAGTACCCTTGTGGTACTTCCGCCCTTTCTCTGACCTCACGTCCTCTGCGTGATGACGCATACGAGAGTACGCGTGACGCGTACCCTCGTATGCAGAGGACGTGAGGTCAGAGAAAGGGCGGAAGTACCACAAGGGTACTACCGCTGAACCGCCCGCTGCCCAGCCTCCCTCAACGCGTCACTCTCCGGACTCCTCCTCCTGACTCACTTCACAGTGCCACTGCCAGCCACTACCACCGGTATTATTTTACTTTCCTTAAACTTTTGTATGGGGAAGCGGGCAGAGGGGGGAGCGCTAGCGGAGGGGGTGGGGGGAATTTCCGACCCCCCCACCGATCGGGGCATGCTCCCCCTTTATGCCTGCGACCCCATAGGGGGGCCGTATTCGGCCGAACAGGGCCCTGTTCGGCCGAACAGGGGCCCTGTTCGGCCAGGCATTGAGCCGTTCGGGCTAACCCGAACAGTTTGGCCGAACACCACCAGGTGTTCGGCCGAACTCGAACATCACCCGAACAGGGTGATGTTCTGCAGAACCCGAACAGTGGCGAACACTGTTCGCCCAACACTACCTAGAACATCCCACGGAGCACTGTTCAAGCGATCATTCAGAAATGGAAGGAGTATGGTACAACTGTAAACCTACCAAGACAAGGCTGTCCACCTAAACTCACAGGCCGAACAAGGAGAACTCTGATCAGAAATGCAGTCAAGAGGCCCATGGTGACTCTGGACGAGCTGCAGACAGAGATCTACAGCTCAGGTGGGGGGATCTGTCCATAGGACAACTATTAGTTGTGCACTGCACAAAGTCCCATTTACAGTTTGCCACAAGCCATGTGGGGGACACAGCAAACATGTGGAAGAAGGTGCTCTGGTCAGATGAGACCAAAATGGAACGTTTTGGCCAAAATGCAAAACGCTATGTGTGGCGGAAAACTAACACTGCACATCACTCAGAACACACCATCCCCACTGTAAAATATGGTGGTGTTAGCATCATGCTTTGTGGGTGCATCTCTTCAGCAGGGACAGGGAAGCTGGTCAGAGTTGATGGGAAGATGGATGGAGCCAAATACAGGGCAATCTTGGAAGAAAACCTCTTGGAGTTTGCAAAAGACTTCAGACTTGGGCAGAGGTTCACCATCCAGCAGGACAACGACCCTAAACATAAAGCCAGGGCAACAATGGAATGGTTTAAAACAAAACATATCCATGTGTTAGAATGGCCCAGTCAAAGTCCAGATCTAAATCCAATCGAGAATCTGGGGCAAGATCTGAAAACTGCTGTTCACAAACGCTGTCCATCTAATCTGACTGAGCTGGAGCTGTTTTGCAAAGAAGAATGGGCAAGGATTTCAGTCTCTAGATGTGCAAAGCTGGTAGAGACATACCCTAAAAGACTGACAGCTGTAATTGCAGCAAAAGGTGGTTCTACAAAGTATTGACTCAGAGGGCCGAATAATTACGCACACCCCACTTTGCAGTTATTGATTTGTAAAAAATGTTTGGAATGATGTATGATTTTCGTTCCACTTCTCACATGTACACCACTTTGTGTTGGTCTTTCATGTGGAATTCCAATAAAATTGATTCATGTCTGTAGCAGTAATGTGACAAAATGTGGAAAACTTCAAGGGGGCCGAATACTTTTGCAAGCCACTGTAAGTTAGATAATGAAAGCCAAGAGCATATTGAATACTATGAACAACAACAGCTTGATTTGCTTTAGCTCACGTTTCATGAATTGACTGTGGTAATTGTACACAGTAACTGTGTTGTTTTGTTACCCTACCTTCAAATGGCTGTTTTCTTGACAACACTTCCCACATAATAATAGCATAACTGGAATAGAAAGGAAACAATAATTTAGTGTCATTAACTCTTCAGTGTGTGACATATGAATGTAATAAACAGCTAAAAATTCCTTCTCAACCCCCAACCTTACCAGCAGAGAAGGAATTATTCACAAATCAATTGGAATGTCCTTCAAAGCAGCAATAATTTATATAACGAAAAAAAATACTTTTTATACAACACATCCTTTGCTTCTCCTTTAAAGAGACACTGAAGCGAAAAAAAAATGATGATATTATGATTTGTATGTGTAGTACAGCTAAGAAATAAAACATTAAAGCGGAATATAACCCTGCATTTCAACTTTGCTCTAAAACATTATTTACAGCATATTATATGCAACCAGCATTTTTTTTTTACTAGACCAGCATTGGAAGGGTTAAACACAAAGCTTTAAAGTTCCTGGAGAGAACTGCTGCCGCATCCGAGGCTTACATAGATACATTTCAGCAAAACAAAATATAACAACTGTGGAATGTGTGACTGTGCAGGAGCTGGAGGACAGCCAAAGAGTGTGTAACATTCACAACTTGCTACATTTTGTTTACTGAAATGTATCGATTTAAACTTCGGCTGCCATGAGCAGCTCTCTCCACAGAACTTTTACCATTCTGTCACCATTCTGTGTTTTATTGCCTTGACAAAGGGGACCCTGCGTGGCCCCGAAACGAATCGTTGGTTGATGGAATGGCCTGTGTCACGATGTTTTGATTAAATTGTGAACTTGGTTCATACGCAGTGTGCGGATTTTTTGGATCTTTCTATTGTCATTAGTTCACAGACTGCTCTGAAAGAATCATTTTGAATGCTGAGTGTTGTGTAATCTGCACATATTAGAGAATGATGCAATGTTAGAAAAAAACACTGTATACCTGAAAATAAAAATATAAGGATATTTTCTTTGCTGCTAATCTTCTAGTAATTATTCATAGTACACAACCAATTCACTGTATCATATTTTTTTTCCGCTTCAGTGTCTCTTTAAAGGATACATGCACTGAAAAAAAATACTGGGGCTTCCCCCAGCCCCTTGAATACTCTGTGTCCTTCACAGCAGCTCCAATGTAAAACTGTGCCTGGCCACTAGAGGGTGAACACGAGGTGCACGCGTTCTTGCACAGGAGCGGCTGCTATGGAGAGGACCCCAGTAGAGTGTCAGACTGCAGCGGGGGAGGGGGGGAGCTGGGGGCACAGAGGCTTTTAGGGCCTAGAGAAAGCCCCAGGTAAGTAAATCAGCAGTCCATTTTGTATCCTTTAGGGCATACATGTCAAACTCTGGCCCGCAGGCCAAATCTGGCCCTCAGAGCCATTAAATTTGGCCATCAAGAGGTTTCCCCACTTAACATTATGTTTGGCCCACTCTAGACCACCAGGAAAGCTATACTGGAGGTGAAGCCCTAGAACCCCAGGGAAGCCATATGGGGAGGTAGGGGGGAAGCACTAAACACTAGGGAACTATATAGGGGAGGGTAGGGGCCTCTAGACAGTAGGGAACTGTATGGGGAGTGAGGACCACTAGGCACCAGGGGACTGTATGGGGGTTGGAGGGGGGCCATTAGACACCTGGGAAGAAGGTGCCCAGTAGATATTGAGGTTGGCCCGTGACTACGTCCCAGTGTACGATTTAAAATTTGTACACATTGTATTTGAGTTTGACACCACTGCTTTAGGGGGAAGTTTGGGGTTAATTTTGTGTAAGTATAGCTAGGGTTTTTTTCCTTTCTGTTGAGTAGGTAAATCATGTTAAACATATAGACTCTGTACAGAATATAAAAATTATAAAGCACAATTTCAGTAAACTATCCACACTGCTGTAGCAATACCCATACCATTACCGCAGGCAGCAAAATAAACTATAAACTGAATATAGGACATAGAATAGTAATGTCTTCATATTTTCACAGCCCATAATAAATACATTTTAAGGCACTTAGAGGTGATTTCCACCTTATAACAAGTTTTTTATTAATCCTTTTCAAATCCCTTGCATTGCAACTTTGTAATGTAATCTGTATAGTGAAAGTGTCACCTTTCCTAAGTTTCTAATTAACAGAGTAATCTCTACAGGGTGACGTATTTACAGCACCTGTCCATGGTGACCGTATCGTATACGTCACTGAATGTATGTCTGATGGCTCCACCTCCAGGACTGTGATTGGCTGCTTTGCTGTCTTATCAGCATTCAGCTCCAGGGCTTTTTTACTTTACAGTGTTTCTTCCAGACTTTCCTACACAGCTTGCAAAAGATTTCCAGAAACCCCAGCTTTGTTTGTACCCAGTCCATTGAAACCACTTAAAGGACAGGTCAGAGGAAAACAACAACAAAAAAAACCAAGATCTAATACCCGGGGCTTCCTCCAGCTCCTGGCAGCCGATATGCCGATCTCACCAGGTCTCACCATCTTCTGCGCCTGCTTGAGCCTGTGGCCGCGCAGCTCGTGATCGCGCTCACGTGGCTTCTGCTCCGGTTTAGAAGATGCCGACCTGCGAGGTTAGCCTAGGCAACGGAGGGGTCCCCGGGACATTGGAGCTGTGACGAGGAACATATCGGCTGCCAGTAGCTGGAGGAAGCCCCGGGTAAATAGATCTTGTTTTTTTTGTTTTCCTCGGTTGTGTCTTTTAAAGCGGAGCTAAACTCTTGCACAGGACAGAAGGAAAACATAAAGAAATGCACCCTGTATGTATTTAGAGAGTTTAGTCTATCTAATCCCCCCCTCATCTGTGACTAATCACAAGTTTAATGTGATCTTTCAGCTGTGTCAGTTGGCTGCCTTGGCAGAGCAGCTAATTTGTAAACAAAGGACGCTAACAATATGTCTGCATCCATGAAAGCAGGAAGTAGATACACTGCAGATTTATTACAGTATTTGTATCAGCTGTAACTAATAAATGTTTTTTTCTTTAAAGGTTATTATGCTGTTGCTTATCTTTTAGAGCAGAGAGGAAGTTCTGAGTTCCGGTCTGCTTTATAGGGAACCCAAGGTGAGAGTGATATGTAAGCTGATAATATATGAGTGATATTTCCTTTTAAACAATGCAAGTTGCCTGGCTGTCCTCCTGATCTTCTGCCTCTAATACTTTAAAGAGGAACTGTAGTGAAAAGGGGGGGGGGGGGGGGGGGGGAATAAATCAATACATTGCAAAATGAAAAGTTAAAAAATAGAAGAGAAATCCAGAAATGATCGGTATTCACCATGTAATTTGATCATACTGTTTAATCCACAATCAGTCTGCATATAATCATCTTTACTACTGACAGACATGAAAAAAAACAGACAGCACCAACTGCCATTATCTTTAACCACACCCCCTAACAATGCGATAGGCAATTTTTTTTATATAGATATACATATGGACAGAGGCAGATACTGGTTGCTAGGCAGTTGGAAACAGACTAGATTTCCCACCATGCAATGAGGTTCATAGATAGCAAACTGTCAGGACCTAGGTGCTGACATCACACTGTGGGAGGGGTTTCACCAAAATATCAGCCATACAGACCCCCTGATGATCTATTCCAGAAAATGACTATCTCATGGGAAAGAGGATATCAACTACTGATAAGGATGAAGTTCAAACCTTGGTTACGGTTCCCCTTTAAGCCAAAGACCCTGAACAAGCATGCAGATCAGATGGATGTTTGACTCAAGTTTGACTGGTTGTGGGTGATTCAGACACTACTGATGTACAAAAGATCAGCAGCATACCAGGCAACCGGTATTGTATAAAAGGAAATAAATATGGCAGCCTCTATATCCCTCTCAGGTGCCTTGGCTCTACTCTGGCTAGATTAGCCACATGCTTGTTTCAGGGTTTTGACTCATGCACTACTAAAGCCAAAAGATCAACAGGGCTGCCAGGCAACCGGTATTGTTGAAAATGAAATAAATATGGCAGCCTCCATATTCCTCTCACCTCAGGTTCACTGTAAGGTTGAATGGTAAATGAGACAAAGACTAATACACCCCTTGAAAGTGGTGCCATCCATTCAGTGATTTTACAGAATCACCCTTGGGTGGTAACTTATTGCAGCGCCGCCCGGTGACTTCATAGTTAGAATATCGGTAATTTAGTGTTATTGTATTGTACTGTTGTTGTACTGTATTTTATAACAGACTTACCTGGTGTCCTATTCTCACGCTATTCATCCCAACGAATGCTTAACATTAACCCCCCTCCTAAGGCATCTACTATCCGTATTACTCAGCTAGAGATAGCAGATCTGCTAGTAATAAATTAAAGGAGAACTGTAGTGGGCGGTATATGGAGGCTATCTGCAGAATAATACCAGAAACAAGCATGCAGCTAATCTTGTCAGATCTGACAAAAATGTCAGAACCACCTGATCTGCTGCATGCTTGTTCCAGGTCCAGGGCTAAAAGTATTAGAGGCAGAGGATCAGCAGGATAGCCAGGCGACTGGTATTGCTTAAATGAAAATCAACATGGCAGCCTCTATATACCTCTCACTACAGTTTTCCTTTAAAGCTCAGTAGTGTATCGGCTTCTGATAAATGATAGGTTTCCCAAAAAATAGCCTATTAGTCAGTATCGGCTGCCCAACTTGGACCCGTGCAACTGCAATTAACATTGTGGGCTATTACAACGTGACTGAACCAGGTGCCTAATTACAGGGCTGGATTTCTGGAGAGGCCACCAAGGCCCGGGCCTTGGGCGGCTGCAGCCCAAGGGTGGCACCTGGACATGAAATGCTGCATATGAAAGAAAAGGCTACAAATGGGGAAGGAAAAACACATGAAAAAGGAAGCTGATGTCCTAGAGAGCTGTGCGTGAAAGAGAGGGTCTGCAATGCAGGAACGAAACACAAAGAGGGAGTGGCACATGGAAGGGGCGGGGTGCTGCTGTGCTTGGAAGGGGAGCCCCAACCTGGCCTGGGGGCGAAAAAAGTATAAATCCGGCCTTTTCTAATTCACCAGATCCCTCCATTGGGTATCTATGCCAAGATGTGTGGGCAGTCACTTAAGCAAAACGTTTTAAAGCAAAATGATACCATTTAGCAAATAACTCAAAAAGATTCAAGGAATAAGTTCACTTTATATAGTATTACCTTCTTCAGACTCTCAAGCTCTGTTCCCACTTGAGCCAAGAACGGAAATTTCCAGTGTGGACATAAGACCACCAAAGTGGACAAGAGAAGACCAGTGTGGACATGAGACGACCAGTGTGGACATGAGATGACAAGTGTGGGCATGAGACCACCACTGTAGACATGAGACCACCAGTGTGGACATGAGAACACCAATGTGAACATGAGAACACCAATGTAGACATGAGAACACCAGTGTGGACATGAGACCACCAGTGTGGACATGAGACCACCAATGTGGACATGCCTGAAGAGTAACTATTCCAATTCAGCTCATGACACCCATCACTAACCTACCTGTACATATCATGTTTAACATTTCCTCTGCAATTTGTACCGCTGGGCCTGTACATTTCAGGGGGCATGTAAATGATAGTCCCTCCAGCTGGTTTCTGGTCACTTAAAGACTGGGAAAGCATACGCCATTTTGAAAGTCCAAAGTCAGCAATCTAGAAATAAAATCACAGTTTACAATCAATACATGTATAATCCTTATTGGTTTACACGAGAATTGAAAAAACAACAAAAAAAAAACATTGATGTAGCTTTGTATTTCTTATTGAAGGCTGGTGGACTCTGGAGTAGAGCTATCAATGAACTATCAATGATCCTAATTTTACATGAATTAACTGCACCAAAGTGAAGTCAAGGTGATGACCAGTATCAGTCACCTGGTTTAAAGTTGTCCATGGGCCAGAACATCCCACATTGTTAAATACAGTACTCCCCAAACTCCTCTAATGTACTGGTATGTCCCAAATGCTCCCTAACCAATCCTACTTTCCTTCATCGACTCTGGAACTGCCCTCCCCTCGAGGACCTCCAGAGGCAAGTAAAAAAGTTCTTATACAACACAATGGATTCCACAATTACACTCAACCTCAAATTGTGTATACTGAATATCTTCGAAGATCATTTATTATTGAGACCCTGTTTGCTGCTAAGTAATGTATTGCTTGCCATTGACTATCTCCACTCTGCCATTCTATCAATGACTGGAAAACCAGGGGGCAAAATATGTTGCCCTTTAAATGTTTAATTTATAAGCATAGGGATTGTACCAATACATTTTCTTGTGTATGTGATAGATGGTTGAACCAACCATGGCACATCTAACCAACCTATTATTTATCAGAGTGAAATGCTATGCCTTTTTGTCCTACTGAGTATTTTTACACATACCCATGCTGGGTGAGAGAAATTTCTCTGTAAATGGACAATTGTGTGTAATTAAATCTCATTTACAGAGATATTTCTCCCACCCAGCATGGTTATGTGTAAAAATACACCCCAAAACACATTATACTACTTCTCCTGAGTACAGCGATACCACATGTGTGACACTTTTTTGCAGCCTAGGTGCGCTAAGGGGCCCAAAGTCCTATGAGCACCTTTAGGCTTTACAGGGGTGCTTACAATTTAGCACCCCCCAAAATGTCAGGACAGTAAACACACCCCACAAATGACCCCGTTTTGGAAAGTAGACATCCCAAAGGTTTCAGAGAGGGGCATGGTGAGTCCGTGGCAGATTTCATTTTTTTCTTCACAAGTCCACATAAATGGAAACTTTTTTTAATCTTTTTTTTTTGGTCACGAAGTGTCATTTTCCGCTAATTTGTGACAAAAAATAAAATCTTCTATGAACTCACCATGCCTCTTAGTGAATACTTTGGGATGTCTTCTTTCCAGAAGGGGTCACTTTGGGGGGTATTTATACTATCCTAGAATTCTAGCACCTCATGAAACATGACAGGTGCTCAGAAAAGTCAGAGATGCTTCAAACTGGGAAAATTCACTTTTTGCACCATAGTTTGTAAACGCTATAACTTTTACCCAAACCAAAAAAAATCCAATAATTGTCTATTTATTGATCAAAGACATGTAGCACAATAAATTTAGACAAAAAATGATATAGAAATTTTACTTTATTTGAAAAATGTCAGCACAGAAAGTAAAAAAAACCTTTTTGACAAAATTCATGTCATTTTTGATGAATATAATAAAAACTAAACATCGCAGCAGCAATCACATAGCGCCAACAGAAAGCTGTATTAGTGACAAGAAAAGGAGGTAAAATTCATTTAGATAGTAGATTGTATGACCGAGCAATAAACCGTTAAAGCTGCAGTGGTCTGAATGGAAAAAAAGTGTCTGGTCTTTAAAGGGATACTGTAGGGGGGTCGGGGGAAAATGAGCTGAACTTACCCGGGGCTTCTAATGGTACCACGCAGACATCCTGTGCCCGCGCAGCCACTCAGCGACGCTCCGGCCCCGCCTCCAGTTAACTTCTGGAATTTCTGACTTTAAAGTCAGAAAACCACTGCGCCTGCGTTGCCGTGTCCTCGCTCCCGCTGATGTCACCAGGAGTGTACTGCGCAGACACAGACCATACTGGGCCTGCGCTGTGCGCTCTTGATGACATCAGCGGGAGCGAGGATACTGCAATGCAGGTGCAGTGGTTTTCTGACTTTAAAGTCAGAAATTCCAGAAGTGAACCGGAGGCGGGGCCGGAGCATCGGTGAGTGGCTGCGCGGGCACAGGATGTCTGCGTGGTACCATTAGAAGCCCCGGGTAAGTTCAGCTCATTTTCCCCCGACCCCCCTACAGTATTCCTTTAAAGGAATACTGTAGGGGGTCAGGAGAAAATTAGTTGAACTTACCAGGGGCTTCTAATGGTCCCCCGCAGACATCCAGTGCCCGCGCAACCACTCACCGATGCTCCGGTCCCGCCTCCGGCTCACTTCTGGAATTTCCGACTTTAAATTCTGAAAACCACTGCACCTGTGTTGCAGTGTCCTCGCTCCCGCTGATGTCACCAGGAGTGTACTGAGCAGGCCCAGTATGGTCTGTGCTTGCGCAGTACGCTCCTGGTGACATCAGCGGGAGCGAGGACACGACAACGCAGGCGCAGTGGTTTTCAGACTTTAAATTCTGAAATTCCAGAAGTGAGTGGCTGCGTGGGCACAGGATGTCTGCAGGGGACCATTATAAGGCCCAGGTAAGTTCAACTCATTTTCCCCCGACCCCCCCCTACAGTATTCCTTTAAGGGGTTTTAAGACTGCAGTCCTTAAGTGGTTAAGATGTAACATGTTATTTGATTGTTCTATGTAAAACTTGTACAAACATACTGCTTTGTCTTATGCAGTGTATTTTAACACATTTTCTTACTCAATAAACACCTTTGTTTAATGAAAAAAAGGTGTCCATGGACCAATTATCTTGCAGTTGATAATCCTAAAGAGGCTGAACGATGCCTTTGGCAACACTAGCAATAATATGTGACATGAAGCTATCACTGTGTGGTTCAGCAAATTTGCTAAAGAGGTTCAAGAACTGTAAATTCTACTTTAGAGCTTTCATTGTTTTGTTTCTGCTGGGTCTGTTCTTGAAGCAGCCTGCATGCAGAATAAAACATCAGGGCATAAGCTTACTCCTTAATGAATTAACTCATGGGATATGTATAAAGCCGTCCTTAGTAAATTTCTGTAAATTGGTTGTATAGCTGCATATTATGCAGCCTTACCATTTCAACAGAACTCCTTTCTGTCACTAACATGGCTTTCCTGAGGTGCAATCAGTCCTCAAATTTGGCTGGACTTCCTGTGTGAAAATCTAGTCATGTGATATACAGGTCTGGCAGCAGTCATTTGTTATTTTAAGGATTCATGCGATATTTGTTATTTTTTAGGATTCATGTGATATTTGTTATTTTAAGGATTCATGTGATATGTGTTATTTTAAGGATTCATGCTGTATTCCTTACTACTGTATTTGCAGTACATGGCAATGGAATACAGCTTGGACACAATTAGCTGAATTTCTTTAATCTTGCAAAACATAATATTAAAAATGTGTGATGATAAAGGATACGTTTATCTTAAAGGTCATCCAAGGGGAATGTAATGTGTCCCCTTTAACTTACCTTGGACGTCTTCCAGCCACCGTTGTCTTGTAGGTCCCTCGCTGTCCTCCTGGTCTTCTTCCTCAACCCGCTGTAAGCCCTTCTAGAGTCTGCCGGTCAGCCAAGTTGCCCACTATTGTGCATGTGCTGGCACGTCGGCATGCGGTCCGGTGGATGTGAGCATTCTAGGCACGCACGGTTATGAGTCTTAATGTACTCTACCTCAAGAGCACGCACCATCGGGCCAGAGCGTGCAAAGTAGTGAACGACTTGGCTGATCTGTGGACTTTTTTGTGGGCCTAGAGTGGCTGACTAAGAGGACCAAGAGGAAAGAAAGATTCCAACAAGACTACGGGAGCTAGAAGACGTCCCAGATAAGTAAAAGTGGACACGTTACAATTACCTTAGGCATTCTTTAAATATAAATTTGTTGGTAACTATCAAACCTCCCCCTTGGCAATCTGGATCAATTACTACATGGCAATAATGTGCTACAGGTGAAACTGGAAAAAATAGAATATCCTGCAAAAAGTTCATTTATTTCAGTTATTCAACTTAAAAGGTGAAACTCATATACGAAATAGACTTATTACATGCAAAGCGGGATATTTCAAGCTTTTATTTGTTATTATTATGATGATTATGGCTTACAGCTTACCCCACAATCAAAATCTCAGACCATTCGAATACAGTATTGTTAAAATGTTCAATATTCTAAGCTCAAAGTATCAGACTCTAATCAGCTAATTCATCGAAAACACCTGCAGAGGGTTCCTATTTCATATATTAGTTTCACCTTTTAAGTTGAATTGCTGAAATTAAATTTTACACAATATTATTTTTTTTTCGAGTTTACCTGCATTTACAACATGAGTGAAATTGTGAAAATATATGGTACTCATTTATTTCTGTGGTTTAATTAGATTTCCTCTTTTTCCTGCTCTCTGGTTCCTCCTCTCTCTTTCTCCTTCCTAACCCCCCCTCTTCACAATATAAAATGGAGTAACAACAGGTAGATAGTGGAGATACTGTAAATTAGAACAAGCTTAGACGTTTCATATTAGTGATGATCGTAATTCAGCTAATTACGATACTTCAAGTAAATTTTTGCAATTACGCCTACATAGCAATGTTTTGTAAATTCAACCAATGTTGTATAATCATTCATAATTTTGTGCCGACGTTAGCAGTGAATAGCAAAGCCCCATACATGCTATTGACATCAAAATTGCTACATTGGTTAAGGAAAATAGTCGGTACAAATAAAAAAAAATCAAAAAAGAGCTTGTAGTTTTTGAGAAAATCATTTTTGAAAATGCAAAGAAAAATGTTTTTTAAATTCAGAAAAATGACAGTTTAAAAACCATTTTTCTTTTGCATTTTTAAAATCGATTTTCTCAAAAACTACTTGGTCTTTTTGAAAAAAATTTTTTTTTACTTTTTCCCAGCATTCCCCTTAACATACGAAGAATTTTGGTGATGATAGCTTGTATAGGGGCTTTCCTATTAACCCCCAAAGTCGGCACGCAATTATGCAAAATTTGGTGTAATTATGCAAAGTTACGGATGAATTAAATTTACATGCAAAATTTATTACGAATTTTCCCAAAATGTTGTATTACTATTTTGCATTGTTATTGTGAATTACCAAGCAATCTTACAATTATGCAAAATTTGTGTTCATCACTAGTTATTATCAAATGACATCTGTGGACTGACTCAGCTTCCTTCCTTACCTTCACATGGAATTCATTATCCAGTAAGATATTTGGAGTCTTCAAGTCATGGTGAAGCAATGGAGGAGTCAAATTGTGTAGGAAATTTACACCTAATGCAATCTCATACAGAATCCGAAACCTTAAAGGCCACACAATTTCTGGTGATGGGTTTTCCTAAAAACAATCATATTAATTTAATTAGCATCAATGGTTAATGATCACAATAAAAAGTGTATTTTATAATATCATAAATAAATTTGAAATACTTCACACTTACAGTATATGGTCCACTGACATATACATCATCAGAGCACTATGTGTCTCTAGGATTCCATTCCCACTGCTGTCCAAAATCGGATGCATGGCAGCTATCCAGGGCCGTTTTTCTTCCCGAAGCAAACTTTGGAGGGTGCGCCACTGCTGCACTCAATCAGTAGCGGTGACCTATCAGATGTCACTGCTACTGATCGAGTTCAGTAATTGGCCCTAAGATCGTGGCATGGTCCCACCTCTGTGATTGGTCGGTCTGGAGCCAGCATCCCCACCTCATTGGTCGCGTGCCAAAGCTTCTTTTCTGATTGGCCATGGTGATCTTTCGCCGGTGATGGGGTTTTACTGTAGCATGGCTCGATAAGAGGCTTATAACAACACCTAACCTGCTAATGATGTCATAGGGAAGGGTGGCAGATATCACCAGTCAAATGAGGACGGGGATTTGGGGAGTGTGTGTGCCAGGAAGGTGGACAAAAGAGCGGAGAGTGGGCAGGCACCAGGTGGCCCAAACGGTTTGTCCAAACACTGCCCCATAGATTTTGCTGCCTGAATCATATAATTCAGGCAGCTTCATGGTAGGTCTGTCCCTGCAGCTATCCAATGACTGGCAGCACATTTTTGCTGGCTAGAAAATGTGAAGTGCTGTATTGCAGTGCAATGTAGCAAATGCATTCGCAACAGATATATGTCATCTGGTCTATGCAAAGGCAGGAGATCAGATGTAGCATCTGTACTGGTTCTAAAAGCATGGTTCACTAACTGGTCTGTTAACACCACTGCTTTTGTGATGTCTTTTTTATCCAAAGTTGGAGGGGTGTCGAAGCACCTTAGGGCAAAAGGTACAGGAGACAAAAACTGGAGCCCAAATAGTGTAGTATGTTAGAAAGGAAAATCGTGAAGAAAAGAAATTTGAAATACTACTCACAAAGGCGGGTTTCAAGGGGGCAAGCAACTGCAGAAAGCAGGTGGAGACAATGAACGCAACTCCACTCAGGGTGGTCCGGCGAGACCTGGATGTGGTTGCTTTCCTTATGAAAAGTGACAGTGAACCTCTGTGGTAAGGACCACAGGTATTCTGTCTCGACCCCTACAACAAGGGACGTTGGCTGGTATGTTAAGCACAGTTAAAGGGAAAGAGGCGCCCTGGTATGTATAAAATGGATTAAAACCAGTTTAAAATCAAAAAAGGTGAGGTGGCTTACCTCAATAACGAAATTCTTGTATAAACAAAGAATTTTATTTAGCACAGGCAATGCATTACATGGGTCTCAGCCTTCCTCCTCTTTAGACACTGTGATTGGCCTGAGGAAGCTGGATGAGACCCGCGAAACGCGTTGCCTGTGCTAAATAAAATTCTTTGTTCCTGCAAGAATTTGGTTATTGAGATAAGCCACCTCACCTTTTTCGATTTTCAACTGGTTTTAATCCATTTTATACATACCAGGGTGCCTCTTTCCCTTTAACTGTCTTTTTTTATCCAGGCTATGTTATAGCCAAACAGAAAATGTAGTAACTTCAAATGGGCACTTATTTTAGTTCTGACAGATGTTTCATTATACATACAGAATGCTTTTCAGTTCTAATGAGGTGGAAGAGGTTTCTAGGTGTCATAAGTATGGGTAAACCACTCACTTCAAGCAACAGAGAAAGAGGTTTTGTACATAGCTGGGGTGTCAGAGAAACTCAGAAAGAAATTTAACCAACATCAACATGCATGTCTTCATCAAACCTAGAAATGCACTGAAGCAGAAACCTGCATATCCCGAGGAGCTGACAACCAGATGCAAACCTTGCAACTTAGTGTAAGCAGTTAATTTTACCTGTTGGGAGGGTTGCAAAGATTTGCAAGTTGGGAAGAACAACCAAAAGGAAGCACTTGACCATCAAAGGAGGGCTACCTCTGCATGTTAAGACCCTGTGGTCTAGACTCTTAGGAGGTTAGTGAGGTGATCATTTTTTCATAACTGGAGAGGAATTGAACAGGTGTGTGATACATTGGTCAGATGTTTTAAAAAAATACAATCAATCAGAAAATTCTATCATGATTCTCAAATAAAAAAAAATTGTATCTGTGTGTCGCCGTCTTTAAAGAAGTGTATCACTTCCTGCCTGTACAGAAAGCTATTGAAAGTCTTTTTAGAAAAGACGGACAGCAATAAGAATAGAAGAGAGGTTTTAACCTCCCTAGCAGTATTGAAGGTTATACACATCAATACAAAACATACTGTGAACAGTATTGACGTGCATACATGCAGGAACGGACTGACAACTCATGGGGTCCCCGGACAATAGGAGATTATGGGGCCCCATACCAGTGTTGCCCACCTTTCATGTTTTTTACAGACTAAAGGCTCGTACACACGTCGGATTTTTTTAAACGACCCGTCGTTTGGACGTCCGATCATTCAAGTCCAGTCTTATCAGCTGAACGACGGACTGTACACACGCCCGATTCGACGTCTGGACGACTGAACGACCGGACGTCCAAACGACGGGTCGTTTAAAAAAATCTGACGTGTGTACGAGCCTTCAGATATGATTTACTGGCAGACATTTTATACTGATAAAAATCCCTGCGCCGTGCATAGCGTGGTGCGCCTGAAAAATGGGTGTGGTCACGCAACAGAATGTGGGCATGGTCTTGGGTGGGGCAAAATATACATGACCTTAGCAGTGGTGTAAAAGGTCTGCGGGGAAGTTTGAGCTCTGCCATAGTGTTTCCCCCAAAATACATGCAATCTGACAGCATTTCACCAAAAATACACGCAATTTGGCAGAGGTTCCTACAAAATACAGATAATATGGCAGTCGTTCCCCCAAAATAGACGTAATCTGGCAGCAGCGGTTCCCCCAACATATACATAATTTGGCAGCGATTCCCCAAAATATGTGTAATCTGGCAGCGGATCACCCAAAATACATGTAATCTGGCAGCAGTGGTTCCCAAAAAATAGTTCTGGCAGCAGTTCCCCAAAATAGGTGCCCCCAGGTCTAAAGGTATCCCCAGTGGAAGTAGCCATGTCTATAGGTGTCCCCATAATAGGTAGCCAGGTCTACAGGTGTCCCCAGTATAGATAGCCAGATCTATGGGTGTCCCCAGTATAGATAGCCAGGTCTATATGTGTCCCCAGTGTATATAGCCAGGTCTATAGGTGTCCCCAGTGCATGTATCCAGGTCTATAGGTGTCCCAAGTGTATGTAGCCAGGTCTATAGGTGTCCCCAGTGTATGTAGCCAGGTCTACAGGTGTCCCCAGTGTATGTAGCCAGGTCTATAGTGGTCCCCAGTGTGTAGCCAGGTCTATAGTGGTCCCCAGTGTATGTAGCCAGGTCTATAGTGGTCCCCAGTGTATGTAGCCAGGTCTACAGGTGTCCCCAGTGTATGTAGCCAGGTCTATAGGTGTCCCCAGTATATGTAGCCAGGTCTATAGGTGTCCCCAGTATATGTAGCCAGGTCTATAGGTGTTTCCCCCCAGCTGGAGGGTAGGAGCGCAGTGAAAGAGAGCGGTGTGCACAGCGGCGGAGAACACCTTGGGGCCCCCCTTCCTTGCTCTCCCCTCTGGTATTTTGAAGTGTCGACGGCTGCCAGTGGCGGGGACTTACCGCTGTTCTTCCAGCCGCGGAAGGGAGCTCTGTGCGCCACTAGTCTGATCTTGAGTAGACCAGACTAGTGGCACACAGAGCAGCGCTCCTTTGCGGCTGGAAGAACAGTGGTAAGTCCCCGCCACTGTCAGCCGCGACACTTCAAAATACCGGAGGGGAGAGTGAGGAAGGGGGGCTCCAAGGTGAGGGAAGGGGGGGGACGTCCCCCCATCCCCGCCGCTGTGCACACCGCTCCCTTTCACTGGCTGCCTCCCCAGTGAACACCAGGGAAGTTAATCCCTTATCACACTAAAACTGAAATAAAAAAATGCTCAAGAAATTGGACTTTTCACATTGCAGCACAGTTCTCTTTCAGATGCCTGTCATTTTGATATATACTCAGCTGACCTCACCTCTCTAGGGGTTTAAGTAAAACACTACTATTAGGAGGCAGCCTCAAAAAGCATGGGAATATTAAAAAGTGTTTAAAGGGGTGGTAAATTACCAGTCACAACAGGCCAAAAACAAAACAGTCTGGTTAATTCTAACCTTTATTACAGCACATTCCAGAGCAGAGAATGTGTTTTGCTAGTAGGTTACTGCTATTTTGTGGCCTTGTTTTGTCACAATATAGTCCCTGTGTCCATGTTTTTTTTGGTAGACATCTCCAACAGCTTTAACTTGTTTGACTTTTGTTCTAACATTGTTGGAATTTGTGACGGTTAATTTTGTAAGTATTTGACTTTTTTTCACCCCTACAGAAAGAAATAAGACATGATTAAATAGCTGACACCAGCCAATCAGAAATGTACAAACTGATCACACGCTTCTCCTTGAATTCTCTTCTAGAAAGATTTATATAGGAGACATTGGCCAACTCTAGCTGACCAAAAAGGGGAGATTGTGATTCAAGCAATTCAAAAAGCTGTCTAGTTGGAACTGAGTGCACATAACACAGACAGAGAGAGGTTGCAGGAACATTTTTCATTCTATAGTGGAATGATAAACTTACTTCATGTAACAGCTGGTTCAGCGATCCGCTTGTCATGTACTCCGTCACAATGCCGATATTATTCTCGTTGTAACAGATCCCCAAAATTGGAAGGATGTAGCTAAATCTGGCTTTGTGCAAAATTTCTGCTTCTTTTAAGATCTTGTTTCTGTCACTGTAAGAGTTATCGGTAGACAGTGAATTAAACGCAGGAAGCATACATGTCATTCTTTTCAGTTCTGCAAGTACAGCTAATAATGTAAAGCTAATACTAGATAAATACTAGAGGGCGGCTGCAATCTTAAGGTGGGCCTGAACTGTAGTGATGAAAACATAATAATACTATAATAATAATAGGGCTGTATTAAACAGGAACTGTAGGGGAAATAATGTAAGTAATAAAATTGCTTATTTTTAAAAAATATTAATTTATAAATGATTTAGTCAGTGTTTGCCCATTGTAATATTTTTACATTTTTACATTTTTGAAATTTATCACAGGTAGTGACATCTTTAGTCCTGTCAGGTGCAGCTCTGCAGATTGGTTCTGAGAATTCCGAAGCCAGTGAAAATAACGCTTGGTCTCCCAGAATGCCCCGAGAGGAGAATTCCAGAAAGATAAACAAAGCATCACTTTGAGGGCGGAGCTACATACCAATATGCAGCGATATACAAATATAGGAAGTGCTTCTGATGCTGAAGCCAGGAAAATTAGCATAAATGTGGGTAATTTACTGCATTGTACTATATGTCGCTCCAGTGCCTCTTTAAGAGCAACCTTAATTACTGTCTATGATGGAGACTTTGTGAAATGTCTCCCTCTGCAACTTCTATTATTCCTATTCCTGCCACCCCTTTGGATATTGAGAATGAATTCTCACCAATGCCAATGGTGGACTGTAGGAAGGGTGGGACCAAATTGCAGAGACCCTCTTCATGGGAGCTCTACCAGCAGTCCTCCATCCTCATTTTACTCCTTTGTTAAATGTGTCAAATTTGAAAAGGCAAATGTTCAGATTTGTACATGCAGTAGCACTTAAGGCCTCAGAGACTTGGTTGTGATGTATTTTCCTGGGCAATTATGATATTAACCACTTAAGGACTGCAGTCATAAAACCCCTTAAGGACCAGAGCCTTTTTTTCCATTCAGACCACTGCAGCTTTAACGGTTTATTGCTCAGTCATACAACCACCTAAATGAATTTTACCTCCTTTTCTTGTCACTAATACAGCTTTCTTTTGGTGCTATTTGCAAAAAAGACATGAATTTTGTCAAAAAAATTACTTTTTTTACTTTCTGTGCTGACATTTTTCAAATAAAGTAAAATTTTCTATACATTTGAGCGCGAAAGTTATTCTGCTACATGTCTTTGATAAAAAAAAAATAAAAAAAAACATTCAGTGTATATTTATTGGTTTGGGTAAAAGTTATAGCGTTTACAAACTATGGTGCAAAAAGTGAATTTTCCCATTTTGAAGCATCTCCGACTTTTCTGAGCACCTGTCATGTTTCATGAGGTGCTAAAATTCCAGGATAGTATAAATACCCCCCAAATGACCCCATTTTGGAAAGAAGACATCCCAAAGTATTCACTGAGAGGCATGGTGAGTTCATAGAAGATTTTATTTTTTGTCACAAGTTAGCGGAAAATGACACTTTGTGACAAAAAAAAAAAGGAAAAAAAAAGTTTCCATTTCTTCTAACTTGCGACAAAAAAAAAAATGAAATCTGCCACGGACTCACTATGCTCCTCTCTGAATACCTTGAAGTGTCTACTTTCCAAAATGGGGTCATTGGTGGGGTGTGTTTACTGTCCTGGTATTTTAGGGGGTGCTAAATATCGCCGTACTCAGGAAAAGTAGTATAATGTGTTTTGTGGTGAATTTTTACATATACCCATGCTGGGTGGGAGAAATATCTCTGTAAATGACAAATTTTAGATTTTTTTTTACACACAATTGTCCATTTACAGAGAGATTTCTCCCACCCAGCATGGGTATGTGTAAAAATACACCCCAAGCACATTATACTACTTCTCCTGAGTACGGCGATACGACATGTGTGACACTTTTTTGCAGCCTAGGTGCGCTAAGGGGCCCAACGTCCTATTCACAGGTCATTTTGAGGCATTTGTTTTCTAGACTACTCCTCACGGTTTAGGGCCCCTAAAATGCCAGGGCAGTATAGGAACGCCACAAGTGACCCCATTTTAGAAAGAAGACACCCCAAGGTATTCCGTTAGGTGTATGGTGAGTTCATAGAAGATCTTATTTTTTGTCACAAGTTAGTGAAAAATGAAACTTTGTGAAAAAACAATAAAAATCAATTTCCGCTAACTTTTGACAAAAAATAAAATCTTCTATGAACGCTTCATACACCTAACAGAATACCTTGGGGTGTCTTTTTTCTAAAAAGGGGTCACTTGCGGAGTTCCTATACTGCCCTGGCATTTTACGGGCCCAAAACCGTGAGTAGTCTGGAAACCAAATGTCTCAAAATGACTGTTCAGGGGTATAAGCATCTGCAAATTTTGATGGCAGGTGGTCTATGAGGGGGCGAATTTTGTGGAACCGGTCATAAGCAGGGTGGCCTTTTACATGACAGGTTGTATTGGGCCTGATCTGATGGATAGGAGTGCTAGGGGGTGACAAGAGGTGATTGATAGGTGTCTCAGGGGGTGGTTAGAGGGGAAAATAGATGCAATCAATGCATTGGGGAGGTGATCGGAAGGGGGTCTGAGCGGGATCTGGGGGTTTGGCCGAGTGATCAGGAGCCTACACGGGGCAAATTAGGGCCTGATTTGATGGGTAGGTGTGCTAGGGGGTGACAGGAGGTGATTGATGAGTGTCTCGAGGTGTGATTAGTGGGGGGAATAGATGCAAGCAATTCACTGGCGAGGTGATCAGGGCTGGGGTCTGAGGGCATTCTGAGGGTGTGGGCGGGTGATTGGGTGCCCTAGGGGCAGATAGGGGTCTAATCTGATGGGTAGCAGTGACAGGGGGTGATTGATGGGTAATTAGTGGGTGTTTAGAGGAGAGAACAGATGTAAACAGTGCACTTGGGTGGTGATCTGACGTCGGGTCTGCAGGCGATCTAATGGTGTGGGTGGGTGATCAGATTGCCCGCAAGGGGCAGGTTAGGGGCTGATTGATGGGTGGCAGTGACAGGGGGTGATTGATAGGTGATTGACAGGTGATCAGTGGGTTATTACAGGGAAGAACAGATGTAAATAATTCACTGGTGAATTGTTAAGGGGGGGGGAGGGGGGTTCTGAGGGAAATCTGAGCGTGCGGGCAGGTGATTGGGTGCCCGCAAGGGACAGATTAGGGTCTAATCTAATGGGTAACAGTGACAGGTGGTGATAGGGGGTGATTGATGGGTAATTAGTGGGTGTTTAGAGGAGAGAACAGATGTAAACAGTGCACTTGGGAGGTGATCTGACGTCGGGTCTGCAGGCGATCTAATGGTGTGGGTGGGTGATCAGATTGCCCGCAAGGGGCAGGTTAGGGGCTGATTGATGGGTGGCAGTGACAGGGGGTGATTGAAGGGTGATTGACAGGAGATTGACAGGTGATTGACAGGTGATCAGGGGGGATAGATGCATACAGTACACAGGGGTGGGGTCGGGGGGGGGGTCTGGGGAGACTCTGAGGGGCGGGGAGGGGGTGATCAGGAGTCCCCAGGGGGCAGTTTAGGGACTAAAAAAAAATAGCGTTGACAGATAGTGACAGGGCGTGATTGATGGGTGATTAGGGGGGTGATTGGGTGCAAACAGTGGTCTGGGGGTGGGCAGGGGGGGTCTGAGGGGTGCTGTGGGCGATCAGGGGGCAGGGGGGCAGATCAGTGTGTTTGGGTGCAGACTAGGGTGGCTGCAGCCTGCCCTGGTGGTCCCTCGGACACTGGGACCACCAGGGCAGGAGGCAGCCTGTATAATACACTTTGTAAACATCACAAAGCGTATTATACGCTTCCTATGTGGCGATCATCGGGTTAACAACCCGCCGGCGCTTCCGAGTGGCCGGCGGGATGACGTCGCGGGTGGGTGGAGCCTATTGCTGGCGGATGCGCGCGTGATCCCCGGCAAAACAGTGTCCCAGGACCCGACGCCATTCTGCGTTACGTGGTCCTGGGGCTGCCACTTTGTCGCCGCCAATCTGCAAGTACTCTTTGTGGCCATACATACTTTTACCTGTCAGATGTGTCTTTCAATTACTGCTTCTGTTAGCTGTTGCATAAGCATGTTCCTAGTTTCACATACTGTATGCTGTCTATGCATCTTAGCCTCTGTCGTCCTCTTCTTCCTTTGCCTTCAATTTTTCCAAGCATCAAGGTTTTCTCCAAAATATCTGGTCTTCTCATTATGTGACTAAGGTATTTGGGTTTTAATAGTAACATCAAATTTATGAAAATATTTAAGACATTAACAGAAGGTTTAAATTGTGGAATGGGATTCATGACTTCTTATGTAACATGATTGACTTGGCTTCATGATCTTCAGAAACCTGCTAGATTTCATGTGTGCTTGCATGAACTCACTGGCTCCAGCCTGCTGATCACCTGACATGTAACTGCTAAACAGTAACCAGCACAACTGCCATCTTTGGGCTCGATTCACAAAGCGGTGCTAACTGTTAGCACGCCTGTAAAAAAAACCCCTTAGCACGTCTAAACAAGCTTTTCGCGCATAAAACTTTACGCGTGCAAAACGTTATGCGCGTAACACTTTACGCGCGTACTGCACAGAGCGCAGGGCGCTTCGCGCGAAGTGGCCATTAAAGCCTATGGGACTTAGCGCGCGTAAAACTTTGAGAAATCCGGTGCTAACCTACTTAGCACCCTGGTTAGTGCGTCTAAAGGTTAGCACCGCTTTGTGAATCAATCCCTATGTGTTTACTATTTACCTGTATCAGTATTTTACTTCAGCTATCATCTGGAAATATGCCTGAAGAAGGGGACTAGTTCTCAGAAAGCTTGCATCATTTAATTTTATCAGTTAGCCATTAAAAGGTATTACTTTTACAAGACTTTTTTTTTAGACCTACATAATTTGCTTGGCTAATACGGTACAGAAACATTTTCACTAATAGTAATATTAACCATTCTAGTGAACCCTCTGGCCTTATTTCTTTAAATAGTTGACTGGTTGGACCTTCTAGCAGTTCAGAGATCTCTCAGTAGCTTCCTCCACACCCACAGTGCAAAAACATAAATTTTCCCAAATTACCTCTATTTATAGACCAACATTCACAGCCATATGTTACTTGGTGGATTTTGTGAACTAAGTTTATTGTAGAGGAAATGTCAAGGTAATGATTGTTGTGACAACAGGAAATACAACACATAGGTTTATACCTAGTTTAAAAAATAAAGGTACTTTTCAAGCATTCCTTTCCTGAAATAGGCAACAAGCATTTTGACAAAGTACTGCTAATGGGTATTCTGAATCTGACACATATGGAGAGTGACATATCCCTCACATAATATGGATTGAAGCCCATCCAGTCAAATATTCATGAATGACAGGTTGTAAGTAAGATTAGTACTATATACTTATACATCTTTATTTTGTCATGCTATATGCCACTTTAGAAGAAACTTAATAGTTTTTGTCCTTTCAACATGATTAACCTTAACTTTTTCCGGACCGCCGCAGTATAAATCTACGACAGGCAGGTGGCGCTGCGGTTCTGGTAGGACGTAAGCTCTACGTCCCATTCACCGCGCGTTCCCGCCGCTCTCGTCGCTCTGTCCCCGCCGCAATGTGCTGCCCTGCCGCCTCTATGACGGCAGAGCACTGTGAGCCGGGCAGGAGCCGTTTTCATTGGCTCCTGGCCCTGTCATTCCTGTAAGCCAATCCCATTGGCTTACATTGGATTTTTCCACGCCTAGCAGCTGTTTCAACAATCAAGGGAGCAGAGGGTGACAACTTGAGAAGCTTTCTGCTGATTGGTTCCAAGGGAGATTCCACAGCCCTTTACCTAGTATACTGCTACAATGACCTAAGTTGGGCAGCTCCATGAAATTTTAGCAGAGGACCCCAGGGTTCGCAGTTATCAGATCATTTTCTTAATACATAGTGCACCCATACAGATAAATGGAAGGCCCTAAAGGTGCAAACACAAGAATGCACAAGACTGTCAGGAATTAATCCCTCGAGTGACAGTTTAGGGCTGAGTGCTGTACCAGTTGGCTAATGACTAGGGAGAAGCAAACGAGTGCTTAAAGCGGAATGAAACCCAGCATTTCTACTTTGCTCTAATAGATTATTTACAGCATATTATATACAACTAGCATTTTTTTTTTACCAGAACTGCATTCAAGGGGTTAACACAGGCCTTAGAAGCTTCCCTGACAGCAGAGCTTGTAGATAATGTTATCTTGTGTTTAATTGTATCAAGTGAGAATGTAAACAAAGCCTTTTCTCACACTGCCGGGTCTCCTAAAGACAGTGAGACAATCGGAAAGCATCAGAAAGCATTTATGCTTAAGTTGGACGATGAATAGAGAAGTTATGAATAAAATGCAAAGTAAGCTCTCAGAGTAAAATAAGTGTACTTTAGGAATGTATAATTTCTAAATGAATAATAATACTTATGCACAAAAGCAAATATGCTAACCGTATGGCATATAACAAGTAGGAAAACATGTTTTTATTGAATATGATGTCAGGGTTTTATATTGCTTTAAAGGGGGACTATGGCGAAACATTGTACAATTTAAAATATGTGCAAACTTATACAAATAAGAACATTTTTCCCAGAGTAAAATGAGCCATAAATTACTTTTCTCCTATGTTACTGTCGCTTACAGTAGGTAGTAGAAATCTGACAGAAGCGACAGGTTTTGGACTAGTCATTCTCTTCATGGGGGGTTCTCAGGGATTTATTTATTTCCAAAAGCAGTTGGTGAATGGCAGTTGCTCTGTCCAACTGCCAAAAACTGTGTAGCGAGCAGGGATGCTAGCCAGCATCATTGTTTAAATCCTTTTTAGGGAATATCTTTATAAAAAATAAAAGCCTTCCTGAGAATCCCCTATGAAGAGATGGACAAGTCCAAAACCTGTCACTTCTGTCAGATTTCTACTACCTACTGTAAGTGACAGCAACATAGGAGAAAAGTAATTTATGGCTCATTTTACTCTGGAAAAAAACATACATTTTATTTGTCTATGCTTGCACATATTTTAAATTTTAAAATTTCTCGCCATAATGCCCCTTTCCAAGTTTCGTAAGAAATGGACATTTTAAACCTGCGGGTTATGGCAGGAGCAGTTAACAGACTTGTTGTCATGATTTCTGACTGTTGCGTTTCTCACCGCATTCTACCTCCCTCCGCTGCCTCCTCCCCTGGCTTTGAATGAGACGTGAAATGCAACAGCCACAGGGCTAAAACGTCCATTTTATATAAAACTTGTATTGAGCACTTGAAGCTCATCCCTACTAATGATGTGCTCTGTGTGACGTCTCCCTCCAAAGTCACAGAGTCCCATTCATCCCTCATTCTGAAGGGATTCAGCACTGCAAAGTAACCCTTGGGACTGGTTGGTGAGTCCACACACAATACTATGAGGCGATGCACCTAGGCTTAGAGGACAAAAACCAGGTGGAAAAAATGTGGTCCTTTAAGACTGGCTTGACTAAAAATGTAATATAAAGAGAGTTTCCGTTCTAGCAGGGTGGATCAGAATTGTCAAATTTTAGAAAGTTTAGAACAATGTGAACCTTATGGCTCACTCGAATGGTCTAGACATAAATGTAGACCTTATTCAGTGCCTCACTTAGTAAAAAAAAGTTATCACAGTATATACATATACAAGACCTTCAAACTCCTACAGGTTTCGTGCAACAGAGCCTGCTTCTTCAGCAAAAAATGGAAAAGGAATATTCAGTTATAATCAAAGTACTGCTTAATGGAGATATATCTTTTCTTTCAACCTAACTATGCAACAATGTATTTCTAACCAAGGCCCTATTTTTTTTAGCATGAAGTCAATAACACGTGTATCTTACAACGCGATGGATATGCCGGTTATGTCACGTATGCAAAGTACTAGAAAACTTTTAAACTCACAAGATGTGGAAGTTCCTCTCGGCAGAACTGAGGAAGTAAAGACAATATGTGTGATGTTTGCTTAGCCAACAACAACAATGTCCTGCTGCAACTTACAAGACTGTGGTTCAGTCACAAACAGAAAGATGGCTTATGTAAAAGCTGCTTGCTTTCACATCCTACTATTCAGTGGCGTAGCTAAGGAGCTGTGGGCCCAGATGCAAGTTCTACATTGGGGCCCCCAAACATTCTATACGTAACAATTGATACTACGCACCAAAACCTGCTAAGGACTACCACAGTGTCAGAGCGGAAGAAGGGATGAAGAACAGTCTGTTAAAGATCACCACTATTCAAAGTATCTATAGAAGTCATTATTATGAGCACAGGACCAATAGAGGGCTAATACTGAAGTTGAGGGAGGGCCCTTCAGAGCCCCAATGCAGTCGCAACCTCTGCAACCCCTATTGCTATGCCCCTGCTACTACTATTAGTAATGACACAGAACACTGCATGGCTATTACAATACCTTACAAAGCACAAATTCAGTACAATGATTCAACTACAAATTCTACAAAATTATGCAATTCCTAATTTCCTATTATTAAAAAAAACAAATGATTCAGTCTTAGAACTGGACACAGGGTCACTACTGAACTCTAACATTTTATCTGGAAGAGTTAGAAAACAAACTGTGGACTGGGGAATTTGCTGACAGTCCATTGCTCCTAAGCTGCCAACAGTCCTTCATTTTGAGCACAGGTGTCAAACACAAGGCCCGTGGGCCAAATGCTGTCCTCCTGGCCATTTTGTGTGGCTTTCAAGAGCTTCCAATGTCCATCATTGTAAGCACAAGCAGCAAAAGACCAAAGGAGCACACCAGTGACTGTATTTCTGATAGAAACATTGTCAGCTTGAGTCCGCGTAACCCACAATAACCCATGGGACTAGTGATGAGTGAATGATTTTGCGTAATTCACGAAATTACGATTTTGTCTGTATTCAAAATCTCACTAATTTCACGTAATTATGCGAGATTTTGCGTTAATGGGGAATTTTTTCATTACGATCATTTACATAACACAAGCAAATCCAAATTTTTTGTTTAACATGTAAAATTTGTCCGTTCTTGAAATTGTGTTCCAGTCCAGAGCCTCCTAATAAATTTAAAGCGACAGCACACGCAGGGACCTTTGCATTATCAGATATTGCAAGGCCCAAAACCAAATGTCTCAGCATGCATGACCGCTAAGTACACCTTGGCAAAGAGCACCTGTCTTAGAAGGGGCTGCAGGTAGAGCCTCCTGATACATTTAAAGCGACAGCATGTGCAGGGAGCTTTGCATTATCAGATATTGCAAGGCTCAAAATCATGTGTCTCAGCATGCATGACCACTAAGTGCACCTTGGCAAAGAGCACCTGTCTTAGAAGTGGCTGCAGATACAGCGTCCTGATACATTTAAAGCGACAGCATGTGCAGGGAGCTTTGCATTATCAGATATTGCAAGGCTCAAAATCATGTGTCTCAGCATGCATGACCACTAAGTGCACCTTGGCAAAGAGCACCTGTCTTAGAAGTGGCTGCAGATACAGCGTCCTGATACATTTAAAGCGACAGCATATGCAGGGGCCTTTGCATTATCAGTAATTGCAATCAATGAGTAACTATCCTGTGTTTAGTCATTACCTAAATGTGCATAATTACTATTAGAAATTAAATTATGTTCATTAAAGTAATTAAAATAACTTTGTTTCTATAGAAAACACAAAATTACGAAATTATGCGTTAAACGCAAATTTGCGCCAAAACGCGAAATTATGAAACCAAAATTTTGCTTACGGAATTCCAAATTATGGTTTGCAGGACAATTATGAAATTACAAATTCAGGTCGTGGCGGCAAAATTCGCGTCCCTAATTAAGGAAACGCAAAATTACAAAAATTTTGGCTCAACACTATATGGGACAACCCCCAAATAAATTAGCATGGTGCCCCCTCCTTGGATACAACCCCCCTCCCCTCGTAACTGGTAAATCACACACACACACATCCCCCCTCCCCCCAACACCATCTCCCTACATAGCAGAGGGTAGCAGAGCAGTGTAATATTTACTTTCTCTAGCGATGTGTCTTCTTGTCTCTTCTGCTCTTTCTAGCAGTCGCACACTCTGTGCTTCTATACCTCTTCCTCCCAATCATGTGACATGCCTCAGGAGCAGCATAGAGCATGTGGCTGTCAGGAAAATCAGAGGAGATCTGAAGCAGCACCAGAGTAGGTAAACATTAAACTGTTCCACTGCACTACTCTGCAGAATGGAGAGGAGCGGGCCCCCATGGTCACTATAGTTACGCCACTTAGATTGTGACTGTTCAATAAGTGTTAAATCTTAATAAAAATTTGGCCCGTGACGTAGACTATGTTTTAGATTTTGGCCCCTTACAAGACTGAGTTTGACACCCTTGATTTAGAGGCTCAGTCCTGTTTCTGGAGACAAAATCTCTTTGTTCCTGGGCCCTGACTCTTATGGTCTGATACACACACCTGTGCTTATTAACCATTTCAGCCCGCAGGGATTTTTCATCTTATGCATCAGAGCAATTTTCACCTCCCATTCATTCACTAATAACTTTATCACTACTTAACACAACTTATTGATCTATATCTTGTTTTTTCCGCCACTAATTAGGCTTTCTTTGAGTGGTACATTTTGCTAAGAATTATTTTTTATAAATGCATTTTAACAGGATTAATAAGAAACAAAATGGAAAAAAAATCATTATTTCTCAGTTTTCGTCCATTATAGCTTTAAAATAATCCATGCTACCATAATTAAAACCTATGTATTTTATTTGCCCGTTTGTCTTGGTTATGACACCATTTAAATTTTGTCCCTATCACAATGTATGGCGCCAATATTTTATTTGGAAATAAAGGTGCATTTTTTCCGCTTTGCGTCCATCACTATTTACAAGCTTATAATTTAAAAAATGTTCATAGTATACCCCCTTCAAATGCATATTTAAAAAAGTTCAGACCCTTAGGTAACTATTTATGTTTTTTTTTTTTTATTGTAATTTTTTTTTCCCATTAAAAATTTTATTTGGGTAATATTTTGGTGTGGGAAATAAACAGTTAATTTTTAATGTTATTATATGTGTAAATTGTAATGTAAAAAATATGTAAATGTAGTTTTACTATTTGGCCACAAGATGGCCACGTTGAGTTTTTTTTTTCTCCTTGTGCTTCTTGCTAACCGGAAGCACAAGGAGGACACGGAAAATTTTACGTGCCGAAAGACTGAAGCCTCTAGTAAGAGCACTTTGGTTTTTATGATGGGGACACAGATCGGTGATCGGGAACCACTGATCCCAGGGACAGCACGGGGGCGCGCCCGCGATCGAAGCACGGCACCGCAGCAGAGCAGCTGCCTGGACGTGAGCATCAGTTTCCGACCTGTTGCTGACTTCTGCCAATTCAACCAACCGAGAGTTCGTCTCTGGTGTCTTCCTGCTTTAACATTAAGACGTCTTCTGGTTCAGTCAGCCCGCTGGCCCTCCATCAGGAAGATATATCATCAACTACTGAAGTACGCTATCTGCCACCTGCATCTCCAGCTCTCCTGCCATTCCCTGTCCTGCGCCTCCAGTTTCAACCTCTGGGGCAATCGGCAGTGATCTGCAAAAAATATCTCTGTAAATGGACAATTGTGTGTAAAAAAAGAAAAAAATTGTCATTTACAGAGATATTTCTCCCACCCAGCATGGGTATGTGTAAAAATACACCCCAAAACACATTAAACTACTTCTCCCGAGTGCAGCGATACCACATGTGTGGCACTTTTTTGCACCCTAACTGCGCTAAGGGGCCCAAAGTCCAATGAGTACCTTTAGGATTTCAAGGGTCATTTTGAGACATTTGTTTTCAAGACTACTCCTCACGGTTTAGGGCCCCTAAAATACCAGGGCAGTATAGGAACCCCACAAATGACCCCATTTTAGAAAGAAGACACCCCAAGGTATTCTGTTAGGAGTACGGTAAGTTCATAGAAGATTTTATTTTTTGTCACAAGTTAGCGGAAATTGATTTTTATAGTTTTTTTTTCACAAAGTGTCATTTTCCGCTAACTTGTGACAAAAAATAAAATCTTCTATGAACTCACCATACTCCTAACGGAATACCTTGGGGTGTCTTCTTTCTAAAATGGGGTCATTTGTGGGGTTCCTATACTGCCTTGGCATTTTAGGGGCCCTAAACTGTGAGGAGTAGTCTTGAAAACAAATGTGGTATCGCCGTACTCAGGAGAAGTAGTGTAATGTGTTTTGGGGTGTATTTGTACACATGCCCATGCTGGGTGGGAGAAATCTCTCTGTAAATGGACAATTGTGTGTAAAAAAAAATAAAAACATTGCCATTTACAGAGATATTTCTCCCACCCAGCATGGGTATGTGTAAAAATACACCCCAAAACACATTATACTACTTCTTCTGAGTATGGAAATACCACATTTGTGGCACTTTTTTGCAGCCTAACTGCGCTAAGGGGCCCAAAGTCCAATGAGCACCTTTAGGCTTTACAGGGGTGCTTACATTTAGGCACCCCCCAAAATGCCAGGACAGTAAACACACCCCACAAATGACCCCATTTTGGAAAGTAGACACTTCAAGGTATTCAGAGAGGGCCATGGTGAGTTCGTGGCAGATTTCATTTTTTTTTGTCACAAGTTAGCAGAAATGGAAACTTTTTTTTTTTTTGGTCACAAAGTGTCATTTTCCGCTAACTTGTGACAAAAAATAAAATCCTCTATGAACTCACAATGCCTCTCAGTGAAAACTTTGGGATGTCTTCTTTCCAAAATGGGGTCATTTGGGGGGTATTTATACTATCCTGGAATTTTAGCACCTCATGAAACATGACAGGTGGTCAGAAAAGTAAGAGATGCTTCAAAATGGGAAAATTCACTTTTTGCACCATAGTTTGTAAATGCTATAACTTTTACCTTATCCAATAAATATACACTGAATAGTTGTTTTTTTTAATCAAAGACATGTAGCACAATAAATTAGGACAAAAATGTATACAGAAATTTTACTTTATTTGAAAAATGTCAGCACAGAAATTTAAAAAAAATCTTTTTTTTTTTGACAAAATTCATGTCTTTTTTGATGAATATAATAAAAAGTAAAACTCGCAGCAGCAATCAAATAGCACCAAAAGAAAGCTTTATTAGTGACAAGAAAAGGAGTTACAATTCATTTAGGTGGTAGGTTGTATGACCGAGCAATAAACCGTGAAAGCTGCAGTGGTCTGAATGGAAAAAAAGTGCCTGGTCCTTAAGGGGTAGAAAGACTGTGGTCCTCAAGCGGTTAATGCAGTTATCTAATCAACCAATCACATGGCAGGGGATGTTTTCTTGGAACACTTTATGCCCCTTAGTGCCAATTGGGCATCATTTAAATGCCACAAGCTACCTGTGCATTGTTTCTGACCATGTCCATCCTTTCAGGACCACCATTTACCCATCCTCTGATGCAGTGGCGTAGCCACAAACCTCTGGGCCTCGATGCGGAATCTGGATGTGGGCTCCCCCCCCAAACCATATGGTGGAGGGCCGGCCGACCACAAAATGCAATCAGATTCGCAGAAGATTTCCTCACAAAATGCAGTGAGATTGGCAGCAGATTTCCCCACAAATAGAATCAGATTGGCAGTATATTCTCTACAAGTGCAATGAGATTGGCAGCACATTTCCCCACAAATGCTCTGAGATTAGCAGCACATTTCCCCACAAATGCAATGAAATTGGCAGCAGATTTCCCCACAAATGCAATGAGATTGGCAGCACATTTCCCCACAAATGCAATGAGATTGGCAGCACATTTCCCCACAAATGCAATCTTATTGGCAGCACATTTCCCCACAAATGCAATCTTATTGGCAGCAGATTTCCCACAAATGCAATGAGATTGGCAGCAGATTTCCCCACAAATGCAATCTTATTGGCAGCACATTTCCCCACAAATGCAATCTTATTGTCAGCACATTTCCCCACAAATGCAATCTTATTGGCAGCAGATTTCCCACAAATGCTATGAGATTGGCAGCAGATTTCCCCACAAATGCTATGAGATTGGCAGCAGATTTCCCCACAAATGCTATGAGATTGGCAGCACATTTCCCCACAAATGCAATCTTATTGGCAGCACATTTCCCCACAAATGCAATCTTATTGGCAGCAGATTTCCCACAAATGCAATGAGATTGGCAGCAGATTTCCCCACAAATGCTATGAGATTGGCAGCACATTTCCCCACAAATGCAATTAGATCGGCAGCAGATTTCCCCACAGATGCTATGAGATTGGCAGCAGATTTCCCCACAAATGCTATGAGATTGGCAGCAGATTTCCCCAAAAATGCTATGAGATTGGCAGCACATTTCCCCACTAATGCAATGAAATTGGCAGCAGATTTCCCACAAATGCAATGAAATTGGCAGCAGATTTCCCCACAAATGCAATCTAATTGGCAGCATATTCCCCACAAATGCAACATACCTCAGCCACACCAGCCACGCGTAGGTGAATTCATATGCAGGAAGTGACATCATCGGTCCCGTCCAGCATTTAAAGTCCACCGCGCCTGCTATGCGTCGGTCTGGCTGGTTCCCATCTCCTGCTCACCGCTGATCTGACTGTTAGCGGTGATGAAGAGCCGTTTTGGGAGCCGAGCGGCCGAGCCAGAAGAGCCGATGATTAAAGAGACGGAATTCCCATCACTACACTAAGACTCAGTCTAGTGATGGGAATTCCTGCTCTTTAGAAAGCATCGGCTCTTCTGGCTTGGCCGCTCGGCTCCTTTTAAAGAGGCGGCTCGTGTTCGACTCCCAAATGGCTCTTCATACCCGGACATTTCAAAAAACTGTCCGGACGCCGGACGTAACCATAACCAACACACAGCCCCCGTTAGTGCAGTTTCTAGGCTAAAATGCACCCAGGGCGAGGGTGTAAACATTGCGCCCCCCCCCCCCCAGAGCAAGGTATGGGTGCCCGCAGTATAGGTTAGCCAGGTCTAGTTGCACTCAGTATAGGTCCCCCCAGTATAGGTAGCCAAGAGTAGGCTCCCCTGTATAGGTAGCCAGCAATAGGTCCCCCCAATATAGGTAGCCAGGCATAGGTAAGCCAGCATAGTTGCCCCCGGTATAGGTTAGCCAGGTAGGTGCCTCCAGCATAGGTAGCCAGTATGGCTGCCCCCAGTATAGGTTAGATAGGCAGGCGCCCCCGGTGTAAGTTAGATAGGTAGGTGCACACAGTACAGGTTAGCTAGGTGGGTGCCTCTAATATAGGTAGCCAGAATAGTTGCCCCCAGCATAGGTTAGATAGGTAGGTGCCCCCAGTATAGGTTAGTTAGGTAGGTGCCTCCAATATAGGTAGCCGGTATAGTTGCCACCTGTATAGGCTAGCTAGGTAGGTATGTGCCCCCAATACAGGTTAGATAAGTAAGTGCCCCCAGTATAGGTTAGATAGGTAGCTGCCCTTCAGTATAGGTTAGATAGGTAGGTGCCCCCCCAGTATAGGTTAGATTAGGTAGCTGCTCCCCCCAGTATAGGTTAGATTAGATAGCTGCCCCCCAGTACAGGTTAGATTAGGTAGGTGCCCCCCAGTATTGGTTAGGTTAGGTAGGTGCCCCCCAGTATAGGTTAGGTTAGGTAGCTGCCCCCCAGGATAGGCTAGATTAGGTAGGTGCCCCCAGGATAGTTTAGATCAGGTAGGTGCCCCCCAGTATTGGTTAGATTAGGTAGCTGCCACCCAAAATAGGTTAGGTAGCTGCCCCCCAGGGTAGGTTAGGCAGCTGCCCCCCAGGATATGTTAGATTAGTTAGGTGCCCCCCAGGATAGGTTAGATTAGGTAGGTGCTCCCCAGGATAGGTTAGATTAGGTAGGTGCCCCCCAGTATAGGTTAGATTAGGTAGGGACCCCCCAGTATAGGTTAGGTAGGTGCCCCCCACACCAATAATGGAGGGGAAGCCGCAGCCGCGGGGAGGGCAGCCCGACCTCTCCCTCTCTCTCCCTGGGCCGTCCTCCATGCTCCCCCTCGGAGTGCAGAATAATGTGCAGGGAAGCGCTGCCTGTACACAACTACTCACCTCCCTGGTTCCAATCGCCGCTCGCTTGCTACTGATCTTCCCCTCTCTGCATAGATGATGATACACACGATGCTTCCTGTTTAACAGGAAGCAGCGTGTGTATTAGCGGCTTTGGGGTGGTGTTGAAAAATGGGTGTGGTCATGAACCAAAATGTGGGTGTGGTCGTGGGTGGAGACAAGTTTACATGAACTAAGCAATGGTGGGACATTAGATTAGGACAGTGGTGGCGAACCTTTTGGAAGTCGAGTGTCCAAATTGCAAAGTCACTTTACTATCACAAAGTGCCAACAGCAATTTAAACTAAATATAAACGTTTTAACTCATACATGAACATTATGGAAAATCCAAGTTGAAAATAAACTGTGAAGATAAAAAATTTCATCCATCCTACTCCTGAAAAATTTATTCATTTTTTTTAGAACCTCCCAGTTTCATTTTCTGTTTTAAAAAGCGGAAAAAGTAGGTTTAATGCTATTGTCTCATATGATGATGATTCAGCTTTTTCCATAGTTTTGCAGTTAGCAATTATGTGACCCCCAACAAGACAAATTCAGCAATCATGAGGCTCCCCCATCAAGACAAATTCAGCAATCATGAGGCCCCCAACATGACCAACTCAGCAATCATGAGGCCCCGAACAAGACAAATTCAGCAATCATGAGGCCCCCAACAAGACAAATTCAGCAATCATGAGGCCCTGAACAAGACACATTTAGCAATCTTGAGGCCCTTAACAAATCATGAAGCCCCCAACAAGTCAGTAACCACGAGGACCCCAACAAGACAAATTCAGCAGTCATGAGGCACATAAATAGACAGCATTTCACATAAATAGGCAGAATGCCCCCTTAATATGGTAGACACCTTTCACCTGGCAGCAGTTCCCCAAAATACACTCAATCTGACAGCAGTGGTTCCCCAAAAATAGGTAGCCCCAGGTCTATAGGTGACCCCAAAATAGGTGGCCAGCGGTATAGATGTCCCCAGAACTGGTAGCTAGGGGTAGAGATGTCCCCAGGACAGGGAGCCAGGGGTATATGTGCCCAGTATATGTAGGCAGGGGTATATGCGCCCAGTATATGTAGCCAGAGGTATATGTGCCCAGTATATGTAGGCAGGGGTATATGTGCCCAGTATATGTAGTCAGGGGTATATGTCCCCAGTATATGTAGCCAGGGGTATATGTCCCCAGTATATGTAGCTAGGGGTATATGTCCACAGTATATGTAGCCAGAGGTATAGATGACCCCAGTATATGTAGTCAGGGGTATATGTGCCCAGTATATGTAGCCAGGGGTATATATGCCCAGTATATGTAGTCAAGGGTATATGTGCCCAGTATATGTAGTCAAGGGTATATGTCCCCAGTATATGTAGCCAGAGGTATATGTGCCCAGTATATGTAGGCAAGGGTATATGTGCCCAGTATATATAGTCAGGGGTATACGTGCCCAGTATATGTAGTCAGGGGGATATGTGCCCAGTATATGTAGGCAGGTGTTTATGTTCCAGTATATGTACGCAGGTGTATATGTCCCAGTATATGTAGGCAGGTGTATATGTCCCATTGTATGTAGGCAGGTGTATATGTCCCAGTATATGTAGGCAGGTGTATATGATCCAGTATATGAAGGCAGGTGTATATGTCCCAGTATATATAGCCAGGGTTATATGTCCCAGTATATGTAGGCAGGTGTATATGTCCCAGTATATATAGCCAGGGGTATATGTCCCCAGTATATGTAGCCAGGGGGTATATGTCCCCAGTATATGTAGCCAGGGGGTATATGTCCCAGTATATTTAGCCAGGGGTATATGTCCCAGTATATGTAGCCAGGGGTATATGTTCCAGTATATGTAGGCAGGTGTATATGTCCCAGTATATGTAGGCAGGTGTATATGTCCCAGTATATGTAGGCAGGTGTATATGTCCCCAGTATATGTAGGCAGGTGTATATGTCCCCAGTATATGTAGGCAGGTGTATATGTCCCAGTATATGTAGGCAGGTGTATATGTCCCAGTATATGTAGGCAGGGGTATATATCCCAGTATATATAGCCAGGGGTATTTGAGCCCAGTATATGAAGTCAGGGGTATATGTGCCCAGTATATGTAGTCAAGGGTATATGTGCCCAGTATATGTAGGCAGGGGTATATATTCCCCAGAATAAGTAGCCAGGTGTGCCCCAGCAGGAGGGGAGCAGCGCAGAGAAGAGAGAGAGCTATGTGCGGACAGCGGGGAAGGGCGGACGTCTCCCCCCCTTCCCTCACCTTAGGGGGCTCTCTCTCCCTCGCTGTCCCCTCCGTAACGAAGTGTGCAGCGGCTGGGCAGCGGGCGGAACTTACCTCGTCTCGTCGCAGGCGCCGGATGGCGACACCAGACCAGAGTGCGGCACCAGAACTCCTGGCGCAGGAGCGAGACGAGGTAAGTTCCGCCCGCTGCCAGCCGCTGCACACTTCGTTCCGGAGGGGAGAGCAAGGGAGGGAAAGCCCTCTAAGGTGAGGGAAGGGGGGGGGAGACGTCCGCCCTTCTCCACTGTGCCCAGAGCTTTCCCTCTTCTCTGCGCTGCTCCCCTCCTGCTGGCTGCACGGGCATGCGGCCGGGGGGGGGGGGGGGGGCAGCGGGCGGCCAGGGTCAGGCAGATGACCGATTTTGGCATATGTGTGGACACCCAGGATAATGCACCATGTCACACAGCTCAAATCATTTCAAATTGGTTTCTTGAACATGACAAATGAGTCACATTTGCATGCGAGTGTGCGAAGGGTTAATAGATTTTTGCTGTTTTCTAGCCACACCCCCTTCAGCACCTCCCTTTCCTTAATAACTTATTTAATGTCCTAACTAGAGGCGATGTGCCTGGATATATGTATTTTTTTTCTTGTTACTGACCCCTGTGGCTAGGGTCTTATTCAGTGCACTCCCTCCTCCCCTGTATGTGTTTGTCAGCATGCACACAGCTTATGCTGGTGTATGTGCATGGTGCACATGGATACATCACGTTAGCTCCCTTGAGCGATTGGTAAGATGCACTATCTGTCCCAGGAGAGGACGTCAGGATGTGTGCTCCTAATCCATTGATAGGTTGGATGCAATGAATGTGTTTGCATGTCTGCACTATGCATGTTACAGGGCCAGAGTTAGAACACCTATGTTTACCTGGGTACTTCTGTGCAGTGTAGGTGACTAAGCATAAGAATGCATTCTTCTGTGAACTAAGACCCCGGCTTTTAACTTAGCTGTAGGGATAACAGTGGTGCCTGGATGAGTGAATCTGTGAATGCATTTGTTTGAACAATTGCATGCGAGTGTGCGAAGGGTTCATAGATTTTTGCTGTTTTTAAGGGGAGAGAAGGGCCCTTCTCCACTGTGCCCATAGCTTTCCCTCTTCTCTGCGCTGCTCCCCTCCTGCTGGCTGCACGGGCATGCAGCCGGGGGGGGGGGAGGGGGCCACGGGCGGCCAGGGTCGGGCAGATGACCGATTTTGCCATATGTGCGGACACCCGGGATAATGCACCATGTCACACAGCTCAAATCATTTCAAATTGGTTTCTTGAACATGACAAATGAGTTCACTGTTTTAAAATGGCCCCCACAGTCACCAGATCTCAACCCAATAGAGCATATTTGGGATGTGATGGAACAGGAGCTTTGTGCCCTGGATGTGCATCCCACAAATCTCCATCAACTGCAAGATGCTATCCTATCAATATGGGCCAACATTTCTAAAGAATGCTTTCAGCACCTTGTTAAATCAATGCCATGTAGAATTAAGGCAGTTTTGAATGCAAAAGGGGGGTCAAACCCGGTATTAGTATGGCTGCAAGCAATATAAATAGACTCGTACTTTAGACTCATTGGGCCTGATTCACAAAGCGGTGCTAACAGTTAGCACGCTGGTGAAAAGCCCTTTATCACGCCTAAACTCAGTTTAGGCATGATAAGTTTAGGTGTGATAAGTTTAGGTGTGATAAGTTTAGGCATGATAAGTTTAGGTGTGATAAGTTTAGGCGTGATAAGTTTAAGCACCAACTGGGTTAGCACCGCAGTGCATAGCTGATCAAAAGTTTTGTGCTAGCAAAGTCTGGTGCACTTTGCATAGAGTTTAATAGTGCTGCTTTGCGCGCGGGACTTTGCGCGCGATCTAAACTTATCTAAACTTATCATGCCTAAACTAATCACGCCTAAACTTATCACGCCTAAACTGGCTTTTCACCAGCGTGGTGCAATGGTTATCACGCCTAAAGACTCTAACTGGGTTAGCACCGCTTTGTGAATCGAGCCCATTATTTCGAATCCAACGTGTATTTTCGACTCGTAATCAAATTTAAAGAGAAAATACATTTCCATTCGTAACTGCTATTAAGTTCGAATTGAAAGCGCATGTAGTTGTAACTGAAACCACTCGAAGTCGAAACCGTCTCTTACGAGCATCACTGATATCAAACAGTCCCAGTGCATCCAAAGTGACAGCCAGAACACCAGTGCAATACTGCTATATACTGTAACCACTGTCTGACTCATGTTTCACTGCTCACAAGTTGGCTTCATCTGAGGCTATGTGTATAAGTTCAAAATGTATTGAAAATGAATGCATACATTTGCAGACATAAAACATCCACATAATATATTGCCAAGGGGAACAATAATCCAGTGCGCAACAGGCAAGAAACATATCAAATCCTGCCAGGCGGCTGTACTTTCTGCATCAGACTCATCCCTCAGGCATACATTGTAAAATCTAAGATTTACTGCCTAAAGATACATCCTCACCCTTGAATAACACAACACAAAAATAAATTCCCCAGCTACAAATAACCAGACTAATTAAACTTCAAAACCACTACTAGATATGGACCCCTAATCACATGCAATCAGCAATCCTGTGCCAAAAGCAAAACAGAAAGAAAACAGAGGATAGAATGTGTCAAGTGATGACACCTAATCTGTGATCATAAAAACAGGTATCAAAATATGTAAAAAATTTAAAAAAAGCCAGTCCCTCGTTGGAGGCAGATTTTGAACACCATATTTTCTGAAGTAATAGCCATTTTATTTCTCCAGAATAACAGGTGCCCCAGAACATTACGGAATTAGTACTACAAATGGCGTAAAGTTTACCATGGTGAGGAATAACATGTGTATGCATGCATATGATAGGAGACTGATGTGACCACGCCCACTCGGTGTTACCTGCTGATGGGACTGGGACATTTAATCTCCAGCCGGACATAGGCTGGGGGGCTTTTTTCTTTATAAGGAAAGGTGTGATGTAAATATGTGTTACCACTATCTGTTGCACTTCCTGACGAAGCCCTTCGGGGTGAAACATGTAGAAGTTGTTTGAATGTCACTGTATATATTTGGCACCCCTTAGCTCACCCATGGCTAACTAGCCAACCAGTGTAGTTGGTAACTAAGTGTCTGACAGGGTCGATTGGTGCAGGTTACACAGACTCAGTGTTTCTGCATTTGCCAGCAGAGGACTGTACATGGCCGCTGCAGCATGCTAGCTCAACCATCCAACTGCATCAGACATGAGTTGATGAGTCCCCTACCATCCTAACCACACTAGCTGGTGTGGGAGTGTAAAGGCTGTACTGAGAGTATTAGCAGTGTCCGCATTCATAGGTATGCTGGGCTCTATTTCAAGTCAGTTCTTCTCCCTAGTTTTCTCCAAGTTGATATTTTGGCTTCTACTAACGCTAAAATGCACATGACATCTTTCTGTTTAACTCATGGGCCTTTACTCAATTAAATTTTTCTCGTACGTTTTTCCCTAGGTGATATTTTCACACTTGATTAATAAAATACCCTTTAAGCCACCAGCAAGCAAAAAATACTCTTGATAATTGAATAATTTTGGCAGTACTTTTTCACCAACTTTTTGGTACTTTTTCAATTGCTGAGTGCTGAAAAGTTATTTAGAACAGGAGATGAAAAAACAATCTCCAAAGAGAAAACTTAGGAGATAAAGGCCTCAATTCACTAAGCTTATCTCCTGTCTTTAATAACTCTTCTAGAGTTGTTACCATGGTGATAAGGCATGTAGTATTCAAGAAACATTTGACCTCAGGCAAACCTAAAGTTAACTCTTCTGTCTTTAAGTTAACTCTTTAATCCTTAAAATAACTCCAGAGTTAAAGACAGGCTGTTCATTAACTGCGTGTGAAAATAACTACAGAGGAGGTAAATTAACTACAGAGGAGGTAACGTAAGGAATGAAGAGATAAGATTACTCTCTTACTGTGTGGAGGTAAGTTTTCTCTTGCCTTATTATCTCCAGCATGATCTTAGTGAATTGAGGCCAATGTGAATTGAATAAGGGCCCTAATGTTAACATCGGTAAAGGCTCCAAAATAATGACAACTCTAAATAAAATTATTTTCCACCTTAGGCTTGTAAAAAATATTTAGCAGTCTGGCAGTAACTTAAACGGCCAGTATGTTTTTCTTTTTTGCAAACGTTCTAGAATTTGTTGAACAGCTTTCATATATTAATATGCTTTCATATATTAATATCCCCTGGATTCCCTGGTAATCCATGGCTTACCTTCCAATATAGCTTCTCTGGTAGTCTAGAGTGGGCCAAACATAATGCAAAGTGGGGGAACCCCCTGAGGTCCAAATCTGATGGCTCCGAGGGCCAGATTTGGCCCACGGGCTGGAGTTTGTATGGCCTAAACTGACCACTGCTGGCAGGATCGATAATTCAGCTTTGTAACAGTCTGCTGACTCTGCATTGTCTCTTCCTTCTAGTCAATGGAATGTATTGTACTGAGTAAACAAAGATAATCAACTGAAATATGGGGAATGCAATGTGCAGAGCTTCAGTCTTCACAGCGATTGCAGTGGGGCGGTGTCTATTGCAGCCACTCCTCTCAGTGTACAAAGTCATGTCACTGGGAGACTATCACAACAGATTTGTTTTAAAGTTAACTACAGCACTGAAACACAAACCATGTGAAAGAGAAAAGTAACCTTGTGGATAACTAATTACTCGAGCATTGAAAAAGTACTGTAAGGTTAAGCCACATAAAGCAACAGAATTACGTAGCTATGATCATACAATAGGTATCCATTGTGCCTTCATGATTGACAAACTCACTTACAGTAGCCCTAGGTGATGCATATCTGTCAATAACTCACTGTCAAAAATCTGTTTTTTTAATTATTATTTATTTTCCAATCATTTATAAAAGTGGAATACAACTCTGGTATAACATTCAATAAACATACGTTTTTATGCTTTTTATTAGTAAGTTAAGTAGTTTATCTGCCATTGCATTTCATTGCATAGTTGCTGTATTTATATATTACAATCTACCGTATTTAGTGATCACTTCTCAGCTCTCTACTATGGCTATCATTCATAAAGCATTTCCGCATGCGGAAATGGTGAAAACAGCTCACTTTACCGACCTCTTAGGGCTCTTCCACACTAGAGGCTGCGGTAGAAAAGGCTGAAACTCAGCCTTTTGCTTAACGCCAATACATAGCGTTTTCAAAGCGTTCTACAGCTCATATGAAAACGTCCTTTTGTTTTTTATTCTATAAAAATAAGTGAACAAGTCAGCTGTAAAACGCTTTGAAATGCTGAAGTTGGCGTTTTCCATTGACGATCATTGAAACGCCAACAGCCAACTTCGGCTGTAAACAGCCCTGAAAAAGCTCCTGGGAGCGTTGAAACGCAACGCTCCAAAACGCCGAGTTAGATGTGAAAGGTAAAATGAAAGTCTATGGACTTTCAATTTACCTTGGAAAACGCCAACTTCGGCTGTGGCGTTAAAACGCCGAAAAAGTCCTCTGGTGTGAAAGGGCCCTTAGCAAAGTCTCCATTCATAAAGGCTCTTTCCTCATGCGAAGCTGACATTTCCGAGCAGAGCGATATATCATTAAAAATGTAACAAACTGTCAATTCATAAAGGTTACCGCAAGCGGTATGAGGACAGGGAATACCGCCCCCTCTGATGTGGCGATAACAATGTTAAGTTAATGGAGACACAGACCTCCCAGGCAGCTGCAGTAGAGCGGAACACATAGAAATGTATTAACCCTGCAGCTTCTCCTGTTTCCGCAAGCCTACCGCCTGCCTACCGCCAGCCTAGTTCGGGAAATCTCCGCACTCCTATCGAAACTGTATACATTTTTATGAATGCCCACCCAGAAGTCTAAAATACCCCCAGCGGGGTTTTCCCGCATACATTTACTTTACCGACAACAGTTTTATGAATGATAGCCATGTGTACAGCTCAGTTTAATCAATGCTGCTAATATTTACTAATTGTAGCTTACAAAGGAATGTAAACAAAGGCTTCTCCCAACCCTCATTTCACCTGGCAGCAAAAGATGGTATACTGCTTCAGTGTAGGTCTTTCTGCAGCTCAAATTAAAGGAAACCTGAGGTGAGAGGGATTTGGAGGCTTACATTCTTTTAAATACATCAGATTGCCTGGCTGTCTTTCTAATCATGTGCCTCTAACACATTTGGCCGACGGACCCTGAACATGCATACAGATCTGGTGTTCTGCCTGAAATCTGAAGGGATTAGTCAGTGACATGACTCTGTACTCTCTAAAGTGCTTTGGAAGATGTCAGTGCTACATACAGTAAATGCATAATAATAAGACATGGGGTAGATACCATTAGTAGCAGCTACTAAGCACTTCAGCTGGTGTGACTAAGTCTCACGTGTGGCATGAAAAGGGAACAGTGAATATGCCTACCATGACAATTTGTTCACTTCCTGGTAAAATCTAGCTTGAACGTTTCTCATTTAAACATTATAAATTATTTACAGTATTAATATATTCTGTGAATTCACTTTTGTAAGAGGAGAGGCAAAGAACACTCACCTTTCCACAAGAAGACGCTCTGTTGGGAAGAACTTGACAGCCACATCTGTCCTCCAGTCAGCGTGGAGGGCTCTGTGTACTGTCCCATAAGCCCCCTTGTTTATAAACCTGAGTTCTGTCAGCTTGCTGTAAGGTATCTGTTGGAGATAGCTGCTGATACTGGCAGTCTGTTGCTGTAAGGTGTCCTCTTGGCATTGTGTAGGAGAGGAACACCCGGACTCCTGGCTACTAACGCTGCTGCTCATCTTGAGAGATGACATTTGTGCCCCAAGTGTGCTAATACTGCGTTACTCTGGCTGTGAAATTCTCTTCCTGGAAAAAGTAAAACCCACACAGCTCCCTCCCTTTCCAGCTCTCTGTACAATCCAACCCTCCACTGGGTGAAAGTGAAAGAGAGAGAAAACGAACTAACTGGCAGTTCCTGTTTCACCAGTCATTTGTTGCTAGACTGAGAAAGATATAGATTAAATGCAATGCATTTGTAAAATAGTTCCTGTCATAGGTGGTTATAAGAAAAATTTGGCATGTGTCTTTCTAGGAAGGGTTAGGGGACCTTGTTACTGAGTGTTATACAAGATGCTGTCAGGCTACCTTTAGAAGACAGGCAGTGATGTCATTGGGACTTCAGGTACTGTCCTGAAACTTGTTCTGCCAGTTGCCTAGAGAGTTTCACACACACATTTCAAACCATTTCTGTGAAAGACCGGGAAATTCCCACCTCATGTAAAACTGCTAAGTGCGGAAGCTTTTTTTTTTAAGTTACCTTAACTGACCAGTTTTAGGAGATGTGTACACAGGCATTTATGTTAAGAATTTGAATGGCATTTTTGAGTAATATTACAAAAGCAAACAAAAAGAAAGACGAAAAAAAGAAGGAATCAGGATGGAAAGTTCAACAAATCTCAGAGGAACTATATTATTATTATTAAAGAGACACTGAAGCAAAAAAAAATATATGATATAATGAATTGGTTGTGTACTATGAATAATTACTAGAAGATTAGCTGCAAAGAAAATATTCTCATATTTTTATTTTCAGGTATACAGTGTTTTTTCTAACATTGCATCATTCTCTAATATGTGCAGATTATACAACACTCAGCATTCAAAATGATTGTTTCAGAGCAGTCTGTGAACTAATGACCTCTCCTCTGCCAGAGGAAAAGTAAATAGTTAACTAACAGTTGAGATAATAAAAGTCAGAAAACAGCCCTCTCCACAACTTTGAAAGTCATAGAGATAATGGCTTTTTTGTATAGAGATAACAACTGGAGTTTCTTAACTCTTCCTGTACTGGAAACAATTAGACTGATGTATCTGATCTTAATGTTTTATTTCTTAGCTGTACTACACATACAAATCATAATATAATAGTTTTTTTTTCCCGCTTCAGTGTCTCTTTAAGTATTTATGTATATAATGATAAAATCTTCTACATAGCTATTGGCCCATGTGTACATTTTATACTGCCCCCCCAGCACAGTATGTGTAATGATTACACTGGGGAACCATTTTGAACACATCTTTTGTTGACTTCAATGTTTAACCACTTTACCCCCGCGCGTACGGATTTCTCCGCCCCTTTTTCCATCCTTTCACCCCCAGGGACGGAGAAATCCGTACTCTGCGCACTGTCCGCGCTCCCGCTCGTAAACACGCCGCCCGCCGCTAGTAAACACGCCGCCGCCCGCTCGCCCAGAGATCAACGAACGGGAAAATCCATTCCCGTTCGTTGATCTAAGCCCCGCAATGATCTGCTGCCGCTCGGCTGAGCAGCGCGATCATTGTGAAAAAATAACAAAGTCCCAGCCTCTTTCTACTTCCTGCAAGCGTCCGGAAGGACGCTTGCAGATCGCATGAAACAAATTGGTAATCTTGTGGCCAAATAGTAAAACTACACCCTAACCATTTTTTACACACAAATAAACTTGTTTTACACAAAAAATTAACTTCTTACCTCCCACACTCCCCAATTTTTTTTTTTTGTAATTAAAAAAAAAATAAAAAATTTACAATTAAAAAAAAATACATAAATAGTTACCTTAGGGACTGAACTTTTTAAATATTTATGTCAAGAGGGTATAACACTGTTACTTTATAAACTATGGGCTTGTAATTAGGGATGGACGCAAAACTGAAAAAAAATGCACCTTTATTTCCAACTAAAATATTGGCGGCAAACATTGTGATAGGGACATAATTTAAACGGTTTTATAACCGGGATAAACAGGCATATACATTTAATGGGTTTTAATTACAGTAGCATGCATTATTTAAAAACTATAAAGGCCGAAAACTGAAAAATAATAATTTTTTCCCCACATTTTTTCCTATTTTCCCATTAAAACACATTTAGAATAAAATTATTCTTGGCATAATGTCCCACCTAAAGAAAGCCTAATTGGTGGCAAAAAAAACAAGATATAGTTCATTTCATTGCGATAAGTAATGATAAAATTATAGACGAATGAATGGAAGGAGCGCTGAAAGGTGAAAATTGCTCTGGTGGTCAGGGGGTAAAACCCCTCAGTTGGGAAGTGGTTAAGCTTATTTACACTAAAATTGGTATGCTATAGTCAGGTCCATAAATATTTGAACATCAACTCAATTCTAAAATTTTTAGCTCTGTACACAGTCACAATGGATTTGAAATTAAACAAAAATGATGTGCTTTAACTGCAGACTGTCAGCTGTAATTTGGGGGTGTTTACATCCAAATTAGGTGAACTTGTAGGAATTACAACAGTTTGCATATGTGCCTTCCACTTGTTAAGGAACCAAAAGTAATGGGACAGAATAATAATCATAAATCAAGCTTTCATTTTTAATACTTGGTTGCAAATCCTTTGCAGTCAATTACAGCCTGAATTCTGGAACGCACAGACATCACCAGACGCTGGGTTTCATCCCTGGTGATGCTCTGCCAGGCCTCTACTGCAACTAGTTAGTTCTTGCTTGTTCTTGGGGCATTTTCCCTTCAGCTTTGTATTCACTTCAGCAAGTGAAATGCATGCTCAGTCGGACTCAGGTCAGGTGATTGACTTGGCCATTGCATAACATTTCACTTCTTTCCCTTCAAAAATTATTTGGTTGCTTTTGCACTATGCTTTGGGTCATCCATCTGCACTGTGAAGCGCCGTCCAATGAGTTCTGAAGCATTTGGCTTAATATGAGTAGATAATATTGCCTGAAACACTTATGAATTCATCCTGCTGCTTTTGTCAGCAGTCACATCATCAATAAATACAAGAGAACCAGTTCCATAGGCAGCGATACATGCCCACGCCATGACACTACCACCACCATGCTTCATTGATGAGGTGGTATGCTTAGGATCATGAGCAATTACTTTCCTTCTCCATACTTCTCCACCCATCACTCTAGCATTTCACATATCCAAGATGGTGCCTCGCCGGGCTGCTTCGGCACAAGGCTCTTCATTCTACTCTCTTTTTCTCCTCTCTAGCGACTGTTTAGCAAGTTTTAGTTAGTTCTCTAGTTTTTGTTTAGTTTTAGGAATAGCTGTTTTTAGCGCTATTATAAGCTACCTATTGATGTCTAGCTCAGCTAGCAGTGCACACTCACCCCCTGACGCTGTCGACACATTCACTGGTTGTTTGGTGTCTGCATCATCCACGGGGACTGAGGTTCCGAAGATCCAAAAGGGGGCCTGCCTCTTCCTGGACCGTCGGGAAACATCTCCTGGGTTTACATCCTCCTGCGCCTAGCAAGGTACACATCCAGTCGGGCACATCCAGTCTCTGGTCCTCAGCTGTCGCATTACTCCGAGTGAGGCCTCCCTAGACTGGTTACTGCAAGCTGGGTCTGCGCTGCTCCCCGTCCACCAGCCGTGAGCGCTGTCTCCCCTGACATCTGGACACCTCCCTGGTAGTGTGTACTCTCGACTCTGGTGAGCCGCTCTGTCACTGCCGCTTGACTCAATGCGACCACTCGTGCCCACCATGCGGAAGGTCTCTCCTCACTCCTGTGCGATGTCCCCCACGTGGAGGGCCTTTTCCATCTCCAGCACGACCCGCTGTTCAGCCCCTGCCAGCACGGTACATCATTCAGCACCAGGAAACTTCCTCGGCAAGGCTCAGTCGGCAAGAAGCTCAATCCGCTGCCAGTCACTCACGCCACCTCCCCGCCGGACAAGCCCCTCCACCACATCAACGACCGCCACGCAGGGATCACCACCGCTGCCTTCCAGCTGCTTCAGGTGGCCACTGCTGCCTGCCAGCTGCTCCAGCACTCAGAAGGTCCTGTTGCTTATCAGCTACCACTGCCCTTTTAGGCGGCCTACAGCTCCAGGAGAAGAGACCACTGGCACACCTCCATGAGGGCATGGTAGCATCCTCGGCAAAGCTGAGCTGCGGCGGCCTCCACATGCTCCATCCTCCTCCACTGCACCAAGCAACGGTCAGCTGTGGGGGTAAGTTTTGCACTTCACATTCACCTTGGATCTGTGCACTTTTGAACTGGGTGGTATAGGTATTTTGCTCGTTGGCTGGATGATGGACTATTGGGTTTTGGAGATTGTATTGGGGATCTTTGTTCCCTGGCTGTATACAGTCTGCTTATTGCTCATGCTGTCGGGCTGCATACTGTCTGTGTACTGGGTACTATAACTGCTATATATCGTGTGTACTGGGCACTATAACTGCTATTGCCTGTGCCCCTGCCTCCGGTGAGCCTGGTCTGCCCTGCTTATAGACTGCTATGGTGTGGAACTTTCAGTGTCCCTGAGTATGTACTGTTGGGGGCTAGCTTATGGACTGTTATGAGCTGTGGTTCTGTTCCTCAGGCGTACTACTAGGCTAAAACACCCCACTGATACGCTTAATGGACTTTTAGGGTCCGCCCTGCGGCCCACGTGTATTTCTGCTAGCACCACCACCCCTCTACTCCCCCCCTCACCAAACACACGGAGGTGCTCTCCATATGCCACCCCAGCGCATCACCTACACCAGATCGCAGCTTCTGAGATGGGAAGCACGCAGCACGCTCTCCGAGGGCAGGCTTCTATACAACACTGTCTGGAGCCATGCACAAGAGCTCGCAGGCCCTGCCCACACATCCCCCGTGGCTCGGCGGATGAGGGGCTGCCGGGCAAGTGCCCAGGTGAGACTGAAGAGGAAAGGTTTAAGGTCAGCCATCCCATCGGTCCTGCTGTTGAACGTGTGCTCCCTCCCGAACAAACTAGATGAACTCCGTCTCCTCAGTGAAAAGAATAAGCTCTGCAGCAGTACCCCAATCCTCTGCTTCACAGAAATGTGGCTGCATGATGACATCCCAGACAACGCCCTTCACCTTCCGGACTTCAGCCTCTTCCGGGCCGACCGCGACCCCACTCTCTCGGGTAAAAAGAAGGGTGGTGGCATCTGTTTTTACATCGGCCAGTCATGGTGCCCCAACTCATCAGTACTAGCCAGGAAGTGCTACCCCGAGCTTGAACTTCTAATTGTCAACTGCAGGCCAAAATATTTGCCCAGGGAGTTCTCCTCCTACGTTCTTGTTGGCGTGTACATACCACCTGATGCCGATGATAGACAAGCCCTGTGCGACCTCAGCGACACCATCACAAAATGGGAGTCAACCCTTCCTGACTCGCTGTTCATTGTATTGGGCGACTTCAATAAGGCTAACCTCTGCCAGGAGCTTCCTCGCTTTCACCAGCATGTGACCTGCCCCAACAGAAATCAGAACACTCTTGATCACTGCTACACAGGGCTGAAGGATGCCTACAAAGCCATACCAAGGGCAGCGCTGGGCTCCTCGGACCACTCTCTTATTCACCTGATCCCCACCTACAGGAGGTGCCTGGAGTTAGCTAAACCTGTTCTCAAGTCCACCAAAGTGTGGTCAAGCGAGGCCAAGCTCCAACTTCAGGCATGCTTCGACTGCACTGACTGGAAGGCCATGGAAGCTCCAAACCTTGACGAGTGGGCGGACAACATCTCCTCATATATCAGCTTCTGTGAGGACTCTTGCATACCAACCAAGACCTTCAAAGTGTATCCAAACAATAAACCGTGGTTCTCCAACAAACTACGGCAACTGCGGAGGAGCAAGGAGGTGGCGCACAAGTCCAGCAACCAAGAGGACTACAAGACAGCAAGGAACAACTTGAAGCGAGAACTGAGAGCCACAAAGAGGGAGTACGCAGAAAGGATAAGATGCAACTTTAAATAGATGCTTCACGGTCCTGGAGCCTCTGCAGGAAGAATATCCCTTGCGATGCCGGTGCTACACCTCACTCAGGTCACCCCCCTGAGCAACAAATTGCAATATCAGTGAAGAGGCGGCACACAATTGGCTTGCTATTTCAAGCATGTATTGATAGTGGAGCAAACACTACATGTTACGAACCTTCACGGTTCTTCCTCAGGTGTATAATGAATCCAAACACCACACCTTCGTTTATAATAACACATATACCACACCCCCTAATCAAAGGGCGTGGTAATCACTACCTAAACATAGGCCACTCCTTACTGCCATACCTGCACATAAAACCCAGCCCCCTTATTGAATCACCGCATTACTATTCTAATTAATGTAAATAGTTCATAAATTATTCTCTATAATAACAGCATTCCACTACGGGCTACCATTAAAAAATATTGCAACTGACCGTACTCCTAGGGCACTCCACCAGGGCTACCCATGAACATCGACCTAAAACAAGAAAGGTGAATTCTGTAACAGTACTCAACACTCAATATACCATATTAATTAAAAATATCTTCACAAAAAGCATTTCCATTGCACATGCTCGTTCATCCCCCTAAGGAATACTACATCTAAATGACTGATCCAGCGTGCCTCCTTTTGGAGTAATAACTTTTCCTTGTCACCTCTACATGTTTGTATATTCAGAGCATCTAACACCAACCATCTTAGCTGTGAAGGCCTGTGTCTAGCATCACGAAAGTGTCCAGACACTGAGGTCTCATAACTTTCTTTCCCTTCCAGGAACCTACTAATGAAGCGCCTGTGCTCCTGAATCCGCACACGTTCTGCTCGTGTGGTCATGCCGACATACATCATGCCACACGGGCATTTTAAACCATATACCACATGTGTCGTGGCACAGGTGAATCTCCCATTAATCTGTACTTTCTTTCCAGTGTGCGGATGAGAAATGGAATTGCCTCCTATAATTGCAGAACACACATTGCAACTACAGCAGGCAAACGTACCATTCCTTTGATGACCCTGTCTAGCAGAACTAACTGCTGTGTCCACTTTCCTAACTGTGTTCAGGATAGTCTTTCCTCTTTTTAAAGCGAACAAGGGTTGTTCCTGAAAAAGGCTCCCCACAGTCTGATCACTACTGAGCACGGGCCAAAACTTTCTGAATATTTTCTTGACTAAGGGGGTATTTTTTCCAAATTGCATTGCAAACGGAATTCTTTTCTCCCCACCCCTAGTCTTCTTACTCCTCCTAAGCAAAGCTGCTCTATCTAACTGGTCGATCTCCTCTTGGATTTGGACCAATTGTTCACGTGGGTAGCCCTTGGCGACAAATTTGTCCACCAATTCAAGTCCAGCTAGAGCATACTCTTCTGATGTAGAGCATATTCTTAGCTAAACCTGTTCTCAAGTCCACCAAAGTGTGGTCAAGCGAGGCCAAGCTCCAACTTCAGGCATGCTTCGACTGCACTGACTGGAAGGCCATGGAAGCTCCAAACCTTGACGAGTGGGCGGACAACATCTCCTCATATATCAGCTTCTGTGAGGACTCTTGCATACCAACCAAGACCTTCAAAGTGTATCCAAACAATAAACCGTGGTTCTCCAACAAACTACGGCAACTGCGGAGGAGCAAGGAGGTGGCGCACAAGTCCAGCAACCAAGAGGACTACAAGACAGCAAGGAACAACTTGAAGCGAGAACTGAGAGCCACAAAGAGGGAGTACGCAGAAAGGATAAGATGCAACCTGCGATCTAACGACACACGAGCTGTCTGGAAGGGGCTTAAAGAGACACTGAAGTGAAAAAAAAATATGATATAGTGAATTGGTTGTGTACTATGAATAATTACTAGAAGACAGAGCTGGGACAAGGTCCTCCAGCACCCAAGGCTGAGGCCCCAAAGTGCGCCCCTCCATCCCTGCCACCTCAGCTGTCACACACTGATTGCTGTTAGACTAAGAAGCGCCACAGGGCCCACAACCTCCCCAACACCTTAATCTCTAGTTATGTGGCTTGCAGTCACTGCTATGTATCCCCTTTTCTTATTTCTTTCTGCTTCAAACACAATTAGGAATGACAGCTGAATGAATTGTGCGCCCCCTCCTACACTGCGCCCTGAGGCTGGAGCCTCTCCAGCCTATGCCTCGGCCCGGCCCTGCTAGAAGATTAGCAGCAAAGAAAATATTCTCATACTTTTATTTTCAGGTATATAGTGTTTTTTCTAACATTGCATCATTCTATAATATGTGCACATTACACAACACTCAGCATTCAAAATGAGTCTTTCAGAGCAGTCTGTGAAGTAATGACCTCTCCTCTAGCAGAGGAAAAGTAAATAGTCCAGGAACAGTTGAGATAATAACAATAATATTTATATAGCGCTTTTCTCCCTGGGGACTCAAAGCGCTGTGACCCTGCATTATGCAGTCTCAAAGGCTAGGGAAAAGAGGTGAGTTTTTAGCCTTTTTTTAAAGCTGTCCAGAGAGGGAGCCTCTTGTACTGATTGTGGAAGTGAGTTCCATAGAGTAGGGGCTGCGTAGGAAAAGGCCCGAGCACCAAATGTTAAGTGTATCCTGGGAATAATCAGCTTCATCTTGTTGGCAGAGCGGAGGGTGCGTGGAGGGGCATAAAGTTCCAATAGATCCGCTATGTATTTGGGTCCCATGTGGTGTAGAGCCTTGAATGTCAGCAGGCAGATCTTAAAATTGATTCTCCATTTTACTGGCAACCAGTGAAGAGTTTGCAGTACTGGGGTGATGTGTGAGCTGCGGGGGGCATTGGCTAGGAGTCTGGCTGCAGCATTCTGTACTAGCTGTAAGGGGCGCAGAACCTTTTCTGTAGATCCGATGAACAGGGCGTTGCAGTAGTCTAGGCGGGAGGATACAAATGCATGAACCAGGGCAGGTAGGTCTTCAGCTGGGATAAGGTGTTTGATTTTCGCTATATTTCTTAGATGGAAGAAGGAAGACTTGACGACAGCTGATATCTGCTGTTTGAGTTTTAGATTTCCATCCAGGATCACCCCAAGGTTTCGCACAGAGTCTTTATACTGTACAGTATCTCCCCCAATTGCTATTTTGAGGTGGTGAGCGTTTTGAACTTTATCCATCATGTGTGGACCACCTACCACCAACACCTCTGTTTTGTCAGAGTTCAGCCTCAGCCAGCTGGTGTTCATCCAATTTTGTAAATCCACTAGACACGCATTTATGGATGCTGATGGGTCTTGGGTGCCAGGCTTGAAGGACAGATACAGTTGTGTGTCATCTGCATAACAATGGTATCCTAGGCCATAGTTCTGGATTATTTTGCCCAGTGGGAGCATGTAGAGATAATAAAAGTCAGATAACAGCCCTCTCCACGACTAACTTAGTCGGAGAGCTTAATGGCTTGTTTGCATAGAGATAACAACTGGAGTTTCTCAACTCTTCCTGTACTGGAAACAATTACACTGATGTATATGATCTTAATGTTTTATTTCTTAACTGTGCTACACATACAAATCATAATATCATCATTTTTTTTTCGCTTCAGTGTCTCTTTAAAGCCACCACAGACTATAAACCTCCCCCACAACATGCAACTCCCAGTACTGAACTAGCCAAGGACCTCAGCAACTTTTATTGCAGGTTTGAAGACCAGGAGGCACTAGGGGAGCCAGCCACAGCACCGGCACCCCCCATACCTAGTGCAGATTATCCCTCAGTCTCAAACCCTCCACCTCCAGCTGTGAGTGAGGCCGATGTCCTCTTCCACCTGTCCTCGCTAAACCCCAGGAAAGCCTCTGGCCCTGACGGCGTGTCACCAGCCTGTCTGAAAACCTGCTCACACCAGCTGGCATCCATCCTCGCTTCCATATTCTCCAAATCCCTCCAGGTCAGCAAAGTCCCAGCATGTTTCAAAAAGTCTACCATTATTCCTGTCCCCAAAAAGCAATGAAACTCTGACCTCAATAACTATAGACCAGTGGCCCTGACATCCAACATCATGAAAACCTTTGAGACAGTCGTCTTGTCACACATCAAGCTTGTTACCTCCCCCCATATGGATCCATACCAGTTTGCATACAGGGCGAACAGATCCACTAATGATGCTGTCAACATCTGCCTTGAGCTCACATACGACCACCTGGACAAACCTAACACATATGCCAGGATTCTCCTACTGGACTTCAACTCAGCCTTCAACACCATCTGCCTCCGCATATTGCAGGACAATCTCACAGAGCTGAATGTCCATCCCACACTCCATGGGTGGATCACAGACTTCCTGACTAACAGAACTCAAGTTGTTAAACTTGGGGAGGTCACCTCTCAACCGAGGACAAGGAACAGGGGGCCCCACAAGGCTGCGTCCTGTCACCAATCCTGTTTTCCCTCTACACAAACAACTGCAGATCCAAGGAGAACTCTGTCAAGGTCATCAAATTTGCAGATGACACCACCATCGTTGGTCTAGTAACAAACAATGACGAGCAGGCCTACCGCCAGGAGGTTGACAAAGTTTCCCAGTGGTGTAGGGAGAACAGACTGGTTCTCAACTCATCCAAAACCGTAGAGCTGATTGTGGATTTCAGGAAGCATGCCCCCTCCAATCTTTATCAACGGCACAGAGGTCGAAAGAGTAACCAGCGTTCGCCTTCTGGGCACCACCATCTCCAAAGACCTGAGCTGGAAGGCAAACACAGCCTTGACCCAGAAGAAAGCCCAGCAGAGGCTTTTCTTCCTCCGCCAACTGAAGAAGTTCGGTATGGCTCAAGAGCTACTGATGTGTTTTTACACCGCCACCATAGAGTCCTTCCTCTGTTCCTCCATCCTAGTCTGCTACGCTGGCTCCTCCACCAGAGACAGATACAAACTTCAGAGGTCATTAGATCAACAGAGAGAATCATCGGCAGACCTCTCCCTTCGCTTGTCCACCTCCACAACTCCAGGCTACGCTCAAGAGCACTGAAGATTGCTGGCGACCCCTCTCACCCGGGCCAGCGGTTCTTCTGCAGACTTCCGTTAGGCCGTAGGTTTCAGACCATCACCACTAAAACCTCAAGGCACAGGAACTCTTTCTTTCCCTCAGCTGTCACCCTCCTGAACTCCCTGTAGGTCATTCCATCCCCTCCACCACTGAATTTTGAACTGTCCTTGCCTCCCAGTTATTGTTATCCTGTTGCCGATACTACTCTAAATTAATAACCAGGACTCCTGGTTATGCCGTTTCGGTTCATGCCATTTTTGTTCTGTTTGTATTTATGCCTTTCTGCATTTATGCCTCTCTGTTATCTATACTCTGTTATCTATACTTTTATCTCTATCTGTTTAATTGTTTGTGCCAAACCCAATTCCGAGCATGACCTTGTCGTGCCTGGCAAATAAAATGATTCTGATTCGTATTCTAGTACAAGTTGATCTTGGTCTCATCTGTCCATAGAATGTTGTTCCAGAACTGTAAAGGCTTTTTAGCAGGAATGGTCGGAATTGGCGATTTCCAAGTCCACAGAAAATCCGCATTCCGCAGATTTCCGCTACCACTGTATTCCAACAGTATTTAGCAGTATTCCGACGGTATTCCGATTTCTGTGGATTTCCGTTTTCCGCTGAAAATTCCGCCTACTGTTTACCACACTACAAATCCTCATTCTCTGATTGGCTTAATCATTCCGAGTGTTCTGATTGGCTTAAAATTACCGACTATTAGTATGGTGGATTTCTGTGAAAATTTCCGCTATTACTACATTACCGCACTACAAATCCTCATTCTCTGATGGGCTGATTCATCCCAAGTCTTCTGATTGGCTTAGAATTACCGATTATTGATATAGGGGAAATTTCCACGCATTCCACACGTTAATTTCCACGTTCCGCATTCTGATGTGGAAATGTGACTTCCAATCGGAAATGCCTACATTTCCATTCCGCGAAATCGAAATGAGCATCCCTACTTTTTAGATGTTGTTTGGCAAACTCTAATCTGGCCTTCCTGTTTTCCTGAGGCTCACCAATGGCTTATGTCTTGTGGTGAACCCTCTGTAATCACTCTGGTGAAGTCTTCTCTTGATTGTTGACTTTGACAAAAGCAGCAGGATGAATTCAGAAGTTCTATCACATCAGGTTTTCTTTCTACCGCATATAGTACACCATTACTGTAGTGTGGGTTTGTATAGGCTTTTAATTTACAAAGGACTGGTGTAAGGGGCACTGGGGCATATTTAAGGGGGGGCCCCTAACCTCCCCCATGGTTATTAACCCACTGCTTCCTTGAGTCTCCTCACACGTAGCAGCATTAACCTCCTTGGCGGTGTTCGGGGTAAGCCGCCGGAGGGTGCCGCTCAGGCCCTGCTGGGCCGATTTGTTTAATTTTTTTTTGCTGGACGCAGCTAGCACTTTGCTAGCTGCGCCAGCAAACTGATAGCCGCCGCCCCGCGCACGATCGCCGCTATCCGTCGCGCCGCACGGCCCCCCCCAGACCCCGTGCGCTGCCTGGCCAATCAGTGCCAGGCAGCGCCGAGGGGTGGCCCGGGACTCCCAATGACGTCCCGACGTCAGTGACGTCGGTGACGTCATCCCGCCCCGTCGCCATGGCGACGGGGGAAGCCCTCCAGGAAATCCCGTTCTTTGAACGGGATTTCTGATCGGAGATCGCCGAAGGCGATCGAAGAGGGCGGGGGGATGCCGCTGAGCAGCGGCTATCATGTAGCGAGCCCTTGGCTCGCTACATGATATAGGGAAAAACAAAACAAAACTGCTGCGTTCCCTCCTGGCAGATTTTTTTATACCGCCAGGAGGGTTAATCCTCGCCTGTCCTGCTGCAGCAAGCGTGCACTCTTAGCCACCCTGTCTGCCTCTTCTCCATGCCACCCCTCCCTCTAGATGGAAAGCCTTTGGCAGGGTCCTCTCCCCTTGTGTATCATATTGATTGTACACCCTACCCAGCATATGTGAACCTGTATAATTAGCACTACCACTCTAGTGTATGAGCTGGCATTGTATTACTACCTGTATTGTGTTGTGTATCTTATTGCTTTTTCATTACCTGTATTGTTGTATCTATTGTCTATTACCTGTATTGTGCTGTCGTTCACCCCTGGTATCGTATTTAATCCTATGTATTGTACAGCGCTGCGTAATATGTTGGCGCTATATAAATCCAAAAAATAATAATAATTCTCTATCCGGCACATGTTATGTGTAAACAAGGCGAAGTCCGGGGAGGTTACTTTGGGCACCAGGGGCTTGGCTATGGAAGATTGGTGGGTGACAGGGGTCCGGTTTTGGGCTCTGGTTGAAATGGTAGGGGAGGGAAAGGGTGTTAGAGGCTTTGTCATGGCAGGGTTAGTGTTAAGTGAAAGGGTTAGGGTTAAGTATAGGAGGGTTAGTGTTAGGGCAAAGGGTTAGAGGTTAGTGTTAGGTTTAGTATTAGGGGTGTTAGTGTGAAGAGATTGAGTAGTGAGTGGGTTACTGTATCAATCTGACTGGAATAGCGGCATGAAAATCATGGTTAGTAAACTGTTATGTGAATATAGTTGACAATATTCAAATAATGGCAAAACCATCTCCCAAATTAACAAGCATCTCTTTTAAATAAACACACTGGGAGGGCTTGAACCATGGCTTCCATTCAGCTGCTCATGGAACTCCAGGACAGATCCAGTATACTGTAATGAAGAAAGCCTGGATGTGGGAACCGGGCCAGTCCCATCATACATAGAAATGCTCAGCCCTTCACGATGGCATTTAAGAGTGCCAGAAAAGCTGCAGACTGCAGGGAAGCAGGAAAAAAGGGTGCAGGCGGCTAGTTGACGAAAAGGGCGCTGCCATAAACTCGAATGCATTTATCGTTAATATGGCGCCCAAAGCAGAAAAGGGGTAGCAGGACAAAAGGGCGCCGGCTGAGGGTGGACGTAAAGGGCGCCGCCATAGACTTTAATGAAATTATCGTTAATACGGCAAAAAAAGCAGAAAAAAGAGCGGTAGAAAAAATGTGTTAATAACATCACAACATTATACTTTTTGAGGTAGTTATCGTTTTAGAAGTTTACAACGATATAGTTTTTGTCATATTATTTCTTTAATAAGTACACATTTTACGTTTTCAAAGGTATTATTGTTGATATATGTAAAAGGGTGTTTCTGCAGAGGGAGTGGTTAGGGTTAGGCACCACCAGGGGGAGTGGTTAGGGTTAGGCACCTCCTAGGTAGGCGGCGGTTAGTTTTAGGCAACACCTGGGTGGGTGGTTAGGGTTAGGCACCACCAGGTGGGTTACGGTTAGGCACCAATTCATTATCCAGCCAGGCCCTTTTTTACTAACGCCCTTTTTTCATCCACGCCGCAGCACAGCAGCAATGAAATCAACATCTGTCTTCCTAATAACTATACCCCTTTAGAGATGCATGTAGGCAATAAATAGGACTTTTCAAATTGTTGAAGAAGTAGAAGAAATTTTTTAATTCTTTGCATCCGTGTGTCAGCTATTCCTCTGGCCAGTTGTACAGCCAGCCATCAAATAGGCATGCATGAAAAAAGGGCGCCGTGAAAAAAGGGCCCGGCTGGATAACGAAGTGGCACGGGTGGATAACTAAATCTGATAACGATAAAAATCATTGTCAAACTTGGTTAACGATAAATACCATTGTAAAAACAGGAAATAATAACGAAAATATATTAACATTAAAAATCATTACGTAATTCAACAATACAGCTTAACCTAACCCTACTCTCACACAGAAGCCTCCCCTGGTGGTGCCTAACCCTAACCACCCCCCCAGTGGTGCCTAACCCTAACCACTCCCCTGGTGGTGCCTAACCACTCCACTGGTGTTGCCTAATACGAACTTCCACCCGGGTGGTGCCTAAGCCTAACCACTCCCCCTGGTGGTGCCTAACCCTAACCACTTCCTCTGCAGAAATACCCTTTTACACATAGAAACGATAATTTATTTGATAACCTAAACTCTGTACATACAAATGCAGTGTTCTCCCCAGGCTATTTTAGCCGGGTGCTCCACCCGGCTGGATTTCATGACCACCCGGCTGTCATCGGCTCACCTCCTCAACTCCTCCTATGCTGTAAGCACAGTTGCCCTGCATTTTCAACTCGCCCCACCCGGCTACTTTTTCCTGCCACCCGGCTACTATTTCATGCCACCCGGCTGGAAAAAAATTCTGGGGAGAACACTGCAAATGAAATAATATGACAAAAACGATAACGTTGCAAGCTTCTAAAACGATAACATACTTCCAAAACTGTAATTTTCTAATGTTGTTAACGATATTTAACGCGGCACCCTTTTTTCACTGTATTAACGATAATTGCATTATAGTCTATGGCGACGCCCTTTTCGCCCACCCTCAACTGGCGCCCTTTTTTTCCTACTACCATCAAAAAGTCATTTTAAAAGTCAAAATAAACTTATAAGATAATTGATTGCATGTGGAATAATAGTATAGTAGAAACTACCTACTATCTCATAATCAATTTAGTCTGTTAAATTTAATCTCTGAAGTTTGCACGGCAGCCATTTCAATGTGCTGTACAATCTGGTTCATTGAGCTCCTAGCAAAAAATAAATAATGTACAATTAAACTTTTCAGCTCTGTTTACTCATTCAAAAAAATAATAATATTTTTTTGCATACAGATAACACTGCTCTCTTAACTGCTTGCTGACCGCGTCACGCCAATGGGCGTGGCCTGCGGTGGCAGCCAAGGACCTCCTAAAGTCCTGCGGCTTCAGTTTGCAGGAGATCGTGCGCAGGCTGCACGCGCATCTCCTGCTTGGTAGGCGGAGAGGAGCCATCTATAAAACTTGTATAGCTCTGCGATCTGCAGCAACGCTGTACTGGGGATAGCCGTGTCCCAAGTGGGGGGTGGGGGCGAACAAACCCCACCAACAGAGAGCTCTGTTGGTGGGAAGAAAAGGGGGGGGGGATCACTTGTGTTCTGTGTTGTGCGGCCCTGCAGCTTGGCCTAAAAGCTGCAGTGGCCAATTTAGTAAAAAATGTCCTGGTCTTTAGGGGGGTTTAACACTGCGGTCCTCAAGAGGTTAAAGAGGAACTGTAGTTAAAATAATATAATGAATAAAACTGCTTTTTTTTAACGATATTCATTTATAGATTATTTAGTTTGCCCATTGTAAAATCTTTCCTCTCCCTGATTTACATTCTTAAATTTATCACAGGACATCTTTAGTCCTGTTAGGTACAGATCTGTGGAATGTCCGATACTGAGAGTTCCATGCACAGAGGGAGATACTGGTTCCCTGGCAGTTGGAAAAATATGTAATTTCCCACAATGCCACAAGATTCACACACAGGATTCTGTCAGGGCCATAGTAATAACACTGCACTGTGGTAGAAGTTTCACCACAATATCAGCCATACAGACTCCCCTGGATAATCTATTCGAGAAAAGATTTCTCGTGGGAAAGGGGGTATAAAAAAGTGAAAACAAGCAGATTTTAAGTAGGCTTCATACTGTACAGGGGCGTTCCTGCCATTGGGCACTAGGGGACGTGGTGCACCGGTGACGGACAGGAGGGGGTTGTCGACAAGGCTTCCCACAGAGAACATGAGCAGGAGGGGGAAGCAGCTTCCGCTAATAAGGAAACACAGTGAGAGGTAGAGAAGGTGGAGACCAGTGGCACGTGCCGATGACGCTGTGCACCAGCACCTGGCACGTAGGAAGCAGGTGAGTAATTTCTTACCCGCCTTTAGTGTCTATAGTCGAATATCTGGAGGAGGAAGCGCCAGAAGGAGGGGACCCAGGTGAGGGAGGTGGGGGGTCTGGCCCCCCTCCCCACCGCTGTCCCCACTTCTCCTCCTTCCAAGCCTTCCCCATACCGGGGCCAACTTTGCTACCTATACTGGGGGCAACTATACTACTTATACTGGGGCAATTATGTTATTTATACTGGGGGCAACTCTACTAGCTATACTGGGGCAATTATACTATCTACACTGGGGAAACTATACTAGCTATACTGGGGGCAACTATACTAGCTATACTGGGGGCCACTATACTACCTACACTGGGGGCCACTATACTACCTACACTGGGGGCAACTATATTACATACACTGAGGGCAATTATACTAGCTATACTGGGGGCAGCTATACTAGCTACACTGGGGGCAACTATACTACCTACACTGGGGGCAACTATACTAGCTATACTGGGGCAACTATACTACCTACACTGGGGTCAATTATACTAGCCATTCTGGGGCAACTATACTATCTATACTGGGGCAACTATACTAGCTACCTATACTGGGGACAACTTTTCTACCTATACTAGGCCAACTTTATAAGGGCAACTATGCTACCTACTGGGGCAACTATATTACCTATACTGGGGGCACCAATACTTGGCATTACCCGCCGTGGCACACTTAGCATGCCACACTCGCTCCTTTCCTTTTGGGAGGGGGTGCAAGTGGGGGTGTCTTTTAATACCCAGCACCGGGTGTCGAATGCCTTAGGTACGCCACTGGTACTATATGTACTCATGTTTTCTCATCATGTCACATGCTGAGGTACGCTTTTAAAAAGTCCCTTCCGGGTTGCTCTTTCAGTTCCTCGCCAGTTGCCCTTTGCTTCTATCCTTTATCTACAAACACAGTTTACATTCTGATCTCTCACACTGGTAGATCTGCAGTTAGGAAAAAACATAACTTCTGCTATTGCAAACCACAGGCTGGCTCACTTCCAGCTAAATTACCAGACATTCCCATTTCACTGAGCTTAATATGATGTCCACTTGGAGGTGAAAGCTCTCCACTGGAGACATCAGCATCCACAGATAGTTTTTATTTAGTAGTGACTGCATTGAGTGACCTCATTAGTACACTTCTATTTTTTTGGCTTCTTTTGATGGGAAGCATCCCCTGCAGAATGGATCACTGAATAGCTTAGTAATCTGAGTGTTAACATGTTAACCTACCTGAATGAAATGAAGTGTCTACAGCTCAAAATCCTGAATCAGATGCAGAGCAGTTCAGGCAATTGTTTTCAGAGTCATCATCCAGATGTTCAGATTGCAAAGGGGAAGACAGACAGTGAATCTCTCTGAGCAGACTGCAGCCTATAGCACTGACAGGCCAGGGGCATGACGTAGGTGGCCTGGGCCCCCCAGCAAAAGTATTGAGGCCCCCCTCCCCAGGCCCATCATGGGAGGACCCCCTCAGCATGTCCTGGCCGTAACAGCCCCCCGCATCATGGCTGGACAGAGACCACGGCCATATCCTAGGAGATAATTTTCATCTGCTCTGTAAAATAATTTTTCAGCTTTTTACAATGGAAAAAATACTCAAAAGTTGGTAAAAAGGACTATCACATTTATGTTGAGTATGTTCTTGCTTGCTGGTGACTTAAAAGGCATTGTATGACAAGTTGTAAAAATATCACCTAGGAGACAACTATAACAAGTAATGTAACGATTGTGGAACTTCTTCCGTGATCAGCGCACAATGCGTGCGCTGATACGGCGGAAATCCACCACAAGAGTATAATTGCAGGAACCCAGCAAAAGGTGCTAAGCACCCGTAGAGGGAAATTCCTGTCGGCAGATGGCATTGGGGAGTGCAGAGGAACCAATCCTCTGTACCTCCACAAAATGCCAGACAGGAATTGTACGAAGCGCAGAACGCAATCGCAAGAGAAGCGATTGCGAATGAGAAAGAGCAAAGGGACAGGTTGTATGTGTGTGCGCCAACCTAGTCGCCACCCCGCGACAGTGCACACACAACAGCAGACATGAAATAGGAACGCGATCGCGAGAGGTGCGATCGCCAGACGTGACACAAGGCAGATCAAAACAGAATACGAGGTTAGCAAAGGCACAGCAAATAATACAATGAGAATAACAAGGGAAATAACAAACGCTAACTGAACGCGAACACCGCACTCATTCGCAACTGTGCACGCGTTCGTGCGTGGTCTCCACGTGATAAGCACAATAGAGACAAGCACGCCTAACTAACCAAGACAAGACAAACATGTAACAGAGGACGCGAGCGCTTGCTTAACGGTTACCTCACCGAGCCTCCAGCAAGCGTTCGTAGCAGACAAGACAGACACACGAAAACAGGGACAAGCGAGAGATAGGATCCACAGCACTAGCGAAAAGTGGCTAGCGCGATCCAAGGAGACAGAACAGAAGAGATAGCTGGTAGCAACCGCTGCACCAGCTATACTCCAAGAACAGAGATCAGAACCATTTCCTGTCGAGTGTCGACCACCGCTGGGACAGGACAATAGCAACAGAACAAACAAACAGATAAGCAATCCTAACTGCACTAAGGAAACCTGCCTAGTGCAGTTTTCCAGGAATTACTCTAAGCTGATCTTCAAACAAAGAGCATGGCTGACACTCTCCAGAGTGTTTCACAGGAAGACTCCTTATGAACAGCGAAGCATTGTGGGAAACACATAGTACTTATAGTACACGCCTCCAATGAATGTGGCCAGGCAATTTGCATGACAACGTATGCAAATTCCTCAGCAAGCACAAGCTGCAAAACTGACAGAAGCTCTTCTTTCCAGAGTCCTGTAGCATGCAAACCTAAACAATGGTCAAAAAACTGCCTGCCTGCACAGGCAGCCGAGCAGATCATCACAAGTAACTTGTCTATATATCTTATCTAAAGTTTAGATCGTTTACACAGCAAATCTAGCTGCAAACAGCTTTAATAAAATATGATAATTTCTTCCTGTGATACAATGACAGCAGCCATGTTGTTTGTAAACATTACACAGAAGCAAGCTTATCTGCATCTTGAGCAAGAAAAACCTAATCCCTAATCCTTTAGATTGTAAACCTCCGGCAGGGCCCTCCTCCCTAACGTATCCAGCTTGATTATGCAATCTTACTCGCAACCACCCCTCTTGTAGACTCGAACAGTCTCTAATTTGACCTATGATACTGTATTGTTATCAAATCATTTGCATGATCTTGTTTTGTTGTGAGTTTCCGTATGTTCTACCTGTATGTTAACCCATTTATCTATTGTGCAGCGCTGCGTAAAATGTTGGCGCTTTATAAATACAATAAATAATAATAATAATAATAATCCCCCCTCCTCCCCTTTGCCCCTGAAATCTCTGGCTAGTAATACCTCCCCCTCCTCCTGCCCAGACTGAGCTCCAAGTGCCTTGGCTCTCTGAAAACCTGTGGGCGTGGCTTGGTTAGTTTATAGGGAATTAGAGTATTAAAACAAAAACAAAAAAGTATTTGGCTTGAGGAATGCCCTATAAACAATAGGAAAGGAACACAATTATGCAATGAGTAAAAGTTTATCTCGGATCCACTTTAAATTTACCCAGGTCACACTGTATCGGATCTCCTTTTCCTCTAGGGATCTGCTTGGAGGTAGAGGGGACCTATAGAGGGGGGACCCTCAGGGCCGGATTTAGGCCAAGGCCACCTAGGCCATGGCCCAAGGCACCACAGGAGCAAGGGCACCAAAGCAGCAGGCTAAACTGGTGCAGCATTTGCAAGCTTGCAAATGCTGCAATGCAGGGAGATCAGGCAAGCACCTGACTGCGGTACTCTGCTCTGCTAGCCGCCTCTGCAGCAGCCACCTTGCTCTCTGTGCACGTTTGCATTGTGGTTGGCAGCTATGGACTTGGGCAACAATAACAACGGAAAGATAGAGGAAGCTTCTGCACTGGAGACGAGTGGAGAAATTAGTGACACTGATGGCTGCTGTAGTGTGAAGGCGAGCTGGCTACCTATACTAAAAAGGGGGTGGCTAGGGGGTTGGGTGGGTGGTTGGATGGGGGGGGGGGGGTCATCAGGCTAACTATACTGGAAGGAAGGGGGAGAGGGGTCAGCTGGCTACCTATACTGGAGGGAAGGGGGAGGAGTCATATCACTACATGTACTGAAGGGGGCGGCTGGCGACAGTGGCCTTGGGCAGTAAAGAGTACAAATCCGGCCCTGGGGATCTTATAGCTTCCAGGCCCCCCTTCATGGTTGCTGGGGCTATTGTTACTCTACTGCAGGAGGCATATGCACAAAAATGATGGTAAAGTATGGCGTGCACAGCATATTTACCATTACTTGCCGTGGCAAGGTAGCCCACATTGTGCAATTAGCGATTTGATGTCAGGTGATGAAAGAGGTTCTGCACAGGTGTAACTGAGTGCCTGCACAGTTCCAGGATATATCTGTGCATTAACTGAGGCTTAGAATACACAAACAAATTTTGTACAGTGAAAAATAATAGAATATTATTAAAACATTATTAAAAAATTATAAAAAAATAATATAGATTTCTGTACTATTTTCTTTTTTTGTGGTCTGTATGTTTCTACTTCATGTTTGAAATGGTGGGGCTAGTTCATAGTGCTCAGCTACGTTGCTGAATAATTCTGCATGTGAACTCACAATTCTATGGACCTGTTCACAGTACAGCGCTGCATTGTAACTGATCGCATTATACAATCTTAGGCTACATTCACAGTGCCAACGTACGTTACGCTGCTACACAACGCATGTAAAACGCAACGCAAAGAAGCAAGCAAGTGTTGCGGTGGCATGCGATGTAACGGAGGCATAAGAATGAAAAGTGCATCAGAGGTGTGCGACATTTGTGTAGCAGATTTGAGAGAATAGATGTGCACATGTGCAATGGCTAGAACATAGTGCGACGCAACGGCAAAATTCAAACATGCGAGCGTTTCCATAGACTAAGATTGAACGCTTCAACACATAATTTGCATGAACGCAGAGCAGGATCTGCGTTATTTTTACGGACCCCATTGATGCGCATCGTACCGCATGCACTGTGAACGTCGCATTCACTTTTCATTGTTGTGCGAATTCCGCCATTACAAAACCTCCGTCATGACGTAACGCAACGGAGCACTGTGAATGTAGCCTAAAGCTGGGTACACACGGTAGTATCTTGCATCAGATCGATGGATTGATCAGATAATTTCCAACTGGTCTAGATTGTGAGCCCCTTTGAGAGACAGTTAGTGACAAGACAATATATATAATCTGTACAGCGCTGCGTAATATGTCGGCGCTATATAAATACTTCCATAAATAAATAAATAATAATCTGGTCTCATCAGATTCTGATCAATAACGCAATCGATTTTGGGTACAATTTGCATGTCTACACACAATGCAATTTCCTATGAGATCACGCAGCGATCTGATGGAAAATTGTACCATGTGCATGAGGCTTAATCCTTTAGATTGTAAGCCTCTGGCCCTCCCCCTTAGTGTTTCCAGCTTAATTATGCAATCTCACTTTCTGACACAAACCTCTTGTGGACTAGAACAGACTCTATCTGTTTTTACCAAAGACACTGAATTATGCGGTTATCAAAGACATTTGCATGCTCTTGTATTGTTGTGAGCTCCTTGTATGTCCTGCCTTGTATTTATCTATTGTGCAGCGCTGCATAATATGTTGGCACTGAATTTTTTCATGTGATCAGAAGGAAGTGGCCTTCTGCATCTGAGTTCCCCTGAATCTTCGGTCTGTCAGTAAATGTACAAATGTTCTGTCATTCCTATTTCATCATCACAGTTGTACAATTCTAGAAAACACTGAAAGAGGCAAAGAGGTTTCCCCATTCCATAGCATATGACCTTAAAAAAGAACCCGAGGCTGATATATGAAATCTTAATAAGATAAAGAGGCATGTCCTGTGTACAATGACATGCCTCTGTGTCGTCCTGTACAGGCTCCATTCCCCCCCCCCCACTCCGTGCTCTGCTGTCCCCAGAGGCGTCGCAGCCACCAGGCAAGGACAGACGGTGGCCTGGAGCGCCGGGTGGGGGAGGGGCACTGCCGCGGGGGGGGGGGGGGGGAGTGCCCACCTTCCCCCGCCAAACTGTGCGACCCCTGTGGTGGACCCAGTTCATCCCCGCAGGTCAGCGCGGGACTTTCAGACCGTTGGGGGAGGCTGCGCCCAGGGAGAAGACTCTTCTGCAGGTGAGTAAATGCTTTTGTTTTTACAGGTGATTATACATTTTTAGTGAAACGCTGCCCACATTAGCACAATTTCCTGGTGAACACTGCCAACATTAGCATAATTTCCTGGTGAACGCTGGCCACATTACGATTATTTTCTGGTGAACGCTGGCCACATTACGATTATTTTCTGGTGAACGCTGGCCACATTACGATTATTTTCTAGTGAAGGCTGGCCATATTACGATTATTTTCTGGTGAACGCTGCCCACATTACGATTATTTTCTGGCGAATGCTGGCCGTATTACAATTATTTTCTGGTGAAGGCTGGCCACATTACGATTATTTTCTGGTGAACGCTGCCCACATTACGATTATTTTATGGTGAATCATTGCTGCGTTATGGTTATTTTATGGTGAATGCTAAACCACAAGAAGATTTATGCGTGCTCAACACCAAGCTTAACCCTTACAAGTCTGGCTGTGCAAATCTGGCTAAATTGGCTTATCATAAGGCACTGCTCATGCAAAATTGCATTTGCTTTCGCATGCCAAACTTTGCAGGGTCAAAAACGAATACTGCGAAGCGGTTGCCCTTCGGGAATTAGTTCATGCTACATAGCACCATCCAGAAGCGCCACGGGGAGGCTTCCCAATGCCCCCATACAACCGGGGGGGGGGGGCTGCGGGGCCCCAGGCTCTCTCACTGCCTAGGGACCACAGCGACACCCCGAAGGGGGAAGCTGGGTGGCGCAGACGACCCCCCCAAGCGTGGCCAGCGACGGGGAGGGCCATCCGCACCCACCTCCCAAAATTAAAAACAGGCACTTACCTTAACGTCCATTGCATTCTGCTACTGCGCATTAACTTGGGGGCACTGCATGGAAAAGGAGTGACGCATGGGTCACCCCGAGCTATAGGGCTCAGGGCTGGTTCACACACATCACTCCAGAAGGGGGGGGGGGAGGACAGGCACAGACAGCCCACTCCAGGGCTCACACCACCTAGAGCAATCCATCCACCACCTGCCTCCAAAGGACAGAAAATGCAAAATGCTAAACCACAAGAAGATTTATGCGTGCTCAACACCAAGCTTAACCCTTACAAGTCTGTCTGTGCAAATCTGGCTAAATTGGCTTATCATGAGGCACTGCTCATGCAAAATTGCATTTGCTTTCGCATGCCAAACTTTGCAGGGTCAAAAACTAATACCGCGAATCATTGCTGAGTTATCATTATTTTATGGTGAATCATTGCTGCGTTATGGTTATTTTCTGGTGAAAGATTGCTGCATTCCGATTATTTTAAGTGAATCATTGCTGCGTTATGAATATTTTCTGTTGAAAGATTGCCGCATTACTTTTATCTTATGGTGAAACATTGCTGCGTTACGATTATTTTACGGTGAAACAGGTTTTCTCACCCTGGAGTGACAAAATGGCTAGAGACGCCCCTGGCTGTCCCCCCCAAAAATACAGCCAGGCTAGCAACAACCTTCTTGATTGTATTTTGCGACAACCTTTTTGGTGGTGGTTTTTTTTTTGGGTGGGGGGTTGTTCTCTTTAAAGTAGTGTCGAACTCAGCATTTCTTCATTGCTATGAAAGATTATTTGCACCATAAAAAAAAAAAAATAATTGTAGCAGAAAGCATTCAAACAGTTAACACAGCACTTTTTTTTCAGTGGGCAGCTTCTGGCCGCATCCCAAGATGTGATATTTTAACCTCCCCCTTAGTTTCTGCTGGATTTTTATTTTCATAACCCTTTTCCCTGTAACTTACCAAAATGTGTAAGGCAAGAGTCTAGTATACATTTTGAGTATAATAAAAGCTAGAAACACAAAATCAAATCAAAACCAAAATTTCAAAATTACTCTCCAAAATCTCTGATCATTTACACTTCCGAGCTTCAGCTGCTCAACCTGCACTAATATGAATGTATAGGTGGCCATACATCTAGCAATGGTGGGCAGATTTGCCCGAGAGACAAATCTCTCTCTGATCAAATCTGATTAGAGAGAGAGGTCTGCCGGCTTCCCACACACTGCAGGCCGATTCATGGTGGATTTCAGCATGATATTTCTTGAGAATCGTCCGTGCCAGCCACCTTGCCGCTGCCCCCCTAGTGTATAAATGTACCCCCTGTGTGTGCATTTATACATTACCTGTCCTGTGTTACCTACCATGTGGTGCTCATCCGTCTTCGGAATTCCCCGCAGGTTATTGTATTGAAATCAATGCAAAAAAAAAAAGAATGAGTTTGCCGTCAGATGTTGATGAAGCTGCATAAACCCTGGCGTCATCCACACCGATCGCCAGGGAACATGACACTATTGGATAAAAGTACATAAAATTTTTTAAAAATTGCTGGGAGGAAGTGGTGGACTCGCCTCCGTTAAAGCAGACACCAAGGACTGTAAATATATAGATATACACATTTATTGAAAATACCCCAAAGATGCAACGCGTTTCGCGGGCACAGCCCACTTCTTCAGGCAATAAGCAGGGGATAAACAACTGTAAACAAAAGACAGAGGCATAGCTATAAATGTTGCCATAAAAAAATACAAATGGATTATTAGTTAGTGTAATAAGAATGGTATTTCAAAAATAGTGTTTAGTGATATGTTATAGTAGGGGGTGATTGCAAGGAATGGGTCGGTGTAAACTACATAATGTGTATAGGGGAATGGACTAGATAACAGTGGTAAAAGGTAGTTAGTAAATCAGATTAAGTTGGTATCAAATTGACCGCTTTAGGTATATTTCAGTAGAAGGTAGGGAATGGAATAAGTTGTAGCTGGCAAGAGGGAAAAGGGCATGTGTAGTGGTTAAAAATAAAGATAAAGACTTACCAGCAATTCAGTTATAGCAAGCAGAGCACCTATGTACTGTTGTGAGGTCGCTTGCTGCTTTAAATGTGTTAATGCTGGCAGCTCTGGCCTATCCAGCAGCTGCTCCAGTGTGGGTGGGTGGAGTCAGTGGCCATGGTGACAGAGTGTCCTCCAATCAGCTGCTGCCAGCTGTAAGGAGTCGATTGGTGTGCATGTGGTCTTACATAACATGCATGCTTTCTCTGCATGCACAGGGCGGTGTTGTCAGTGGGTGGAGTCAGTGGCCATGGTGCCAGCTGTAAGGAGTAGATTGGTGTGCATGCGGTCTTACATAACATGCATGCTTTCTCTGCATGCACAGGGCGCTGTTGTCAGTGGGTGGAGTCAGTGGCCATGGTGACAGAGAGTCCTCCAATCAGCTGCTGCCAGCTGTAAGGAGTAGATTGGTGTGCATGTGGTCTTACATAACATGCATGCTTTCTCTGCATGCACAGGGCAGTGTTTAAAAAGGAAACATGGAGCACAGTGGTGTGTTTGCTGCCATCTAGTGGTTCAAAAGAACAAGTACAGTGAAAAGACTTCAAATGTCATTATACATGCTGAAACATAGTGAAGATAAAAGCATGAACAATGCCCGACTTTTTACAATTGGTAAATAAAATAGTGTATACTTCTGGAATTAATAAAAAATTAATAAAATAATAATAATAAAAAAAAAATATATATATATACAAAATATAATAAAAATTATAAAAAAATAATAAAAATGTATAATAAAAAATAATGTGAATATGACATGAAGATATACGCATAAAATTGAAGAACACATAAAAACATAAAAACAATTGTAATATATCCAAAATATGAGGAGGCCATTGGCAAAAATTGTCCAGGCCTGGTAATATATAGTGTATAATCCCATCTACGGTTTTGATATCGTAGATAAATGTTTGCAGCTGTAATAATTATCATTATATTAGAAGGATGATAATAATAGTTATAATGAAGATAATAATAAACATCAGTAATAGAAGATAAGATATAAAAAAAAAAAGGTGTTTTTTTTTTTTTCTGGGGGGATAAAAGAGAGCGACCAAGATAAAAGCAAAACTTTTGACAGGGATGGTTAGTGGATTTTTTCTATAACTTCGTTAAGGCCCTCCGGGGATAGGGTTCTTAATGTCTGTATCCAGAACATTTCGTGTTTTTTGAGGAGATCAAATGCATTCGGTTTTCTTGTATCCACTGAGTCAATCAGTGTAATATTAAATAGCAGTGGATTGCTGTTGTGATGGGTGCTGAAGTGACGTGACACACTGTGAAGGGGAAATTGTTTAACCCATTCAGGTTCCGTCGTTTTCACGTGAGAAATGTTCACCTCCCATTCATTAGCCTATAACTTTATCACTACTTATCACAATGCACTGATCTATATCTTGTTTTTTCCGCCACCAATTAGGCTTTCTTTGGGGGGTACATTTTGCTAAGAGCCACTTTACTGTAAATGCATTTTAACAGGAAGAATAAGAAAAAACGGAAAAAATTCATTATTTCTCAGTTTTCAGCCATTATAGTTTTAAAATAATACATGCCTCCATAATTAAAACTCACGTATTGTATTTGCCCATATGTCCCGGTTATTACACCGTTAAAATTATGTCCCTATCACAATGTATGGCGACAATATTTTATTTGGAAATAAAGGTGCATTTTTTCCGTTTTGCATCCATCACTATTTACAAGTTTAAAATAAAAAAAATATAGAAATATTTCATCTTTACATTGATATTTAAAAAGTTTAGACCCTTAGGTAAATATTTACATGTTTTTTTTTTTTTTTTATTGTAATGTTTTTTTTTTTTATAGTAAACATTTTATTTGGGTAGTTTTGGGAGGGTGGGAGGTAAACAATAGATTTATAATGTAAATGTGTGTTAATTTTAATTTTTTTTTTTTACAGGTGTAGTATTACTTTTTGGCCACAAGATGGCGGCCATGAGTTTGTTTACATGACGTCACTCTAAGCGTAACATACGCTTACAGTGACGCATCGGGAAGGGAACGGACAGAAAAGGTGCAGCTTCTGAGAGAAGCTGTCGCTTTTTCAGCGGGGGAGAGGAATCAATGATCGGGCACCATAGCCCAATACATTGATTCCCTGGCTACCAAATCCGGGGCCGGGAGTGCGCATGCACGCGCGCGATCGGCCGCGGGAGCGCACGGTAGTGCGCATGGTTCCTGGACGTAGAAACTACGTCCAGGAACCAAAATAGGTTAATGATATTTCTTTTATGTTGTCCGATTCTGCTGCATACTAATTGGGTGGTTCTCCCCACATACTGGAGCCGGCACGGACAGGAGATGAGATAGATGACATATATGAAGTCGCAAGTAAACCGTTTTTTCAAAGGGAAATTGCAGTTGGTACTGGTAGAAGAGAATGATACACTAGGTACTGCTTTCCATGTAACAAGACCCGCTGCACAGCCTGCCAATTCATCAACACTAGTGTATCATTCTCTTCTACCAGTACCAACTGCAATTTCCCTTTGAAAAAACGGTTTACTTGCGACTTCATATATGTCATCTATCTCATCTCCTGTCCGTGCCGGCTCCAGTATGTGGGGAGAACCACCCAATTAGTATGCAGCAGAATCGGACAACATAAAAGAAATATCATTAACCTATTTTGGTTCCTGGACGTAGTTTCTACGTCCAGGAACCATGCGCACTACCGTGCGCTCCCGCGGCCGATCGCGCGCGTGCATGCGCACTCCCGGCCCCGGATTTGGTAGCCAGGGAATCAATGTATTGGGCTATGGTGCCCGATCATTGATTCCTCTCCCCCGCTGAAAAAGCGACAGCTTCTCTCAGAAGCTGCACCTTTTCTGTCCGTTCCCTTCCCGATGCGTCACTGTAAGCGTATGTTACGCTTAGAGTGACGTCATGTAAACAAACTCATGGCCGCCATCTTGTGGCCAAAAAGTAATACTACACCTGTAAAAAAAAAAAATTAAAATTAACACACATTTACATTATAAATCTATTGTTTACCTCCCACCCTCCCAAAACTACCCAAATAAAATGTTTACTATAAAAAAAAAAAACATTACAATAAAAAAAAAAAAAAAACATGTAAATATTTACCTAAGGGTCTAAACTTTTTAAATATCAATGTAAAGATGAAATATTTCTATATTTTTTTTATTTTAAACTTGTAAATAGTGATGGATGCAAAACGGAAAAAATGCACCTTTATTTCCAAATAAAATATTGTCGCCATACATTGTGATAGGGACATAATTTTAACGGTGTAATAACCGGGACATATGGGCAAATACAATACGTGAGTTTTAATTATGGAGGCATGTATTATTTTAAAACTATAATGGCTGAAAACTGAGAAATAATGAATTTTTTCCGTTTTTTCTTATTCTTCCTGTTAAAATGCATTTACAGTAAAGTGGCTCTTAGCAAAATGTACCCCCCAAAGAAAGCCTAATTGGTGGCGGAAAAAACAAGATATAGATCAGTGCATTGTGATAAGTAGTGATAAAGTTATAGGCTAATGAATGGGAGGTGAACATTTCTCACGTGAAAACGACGGAACCTGAATGGGTTAAACAATTTCCCCTTCACAGTGTGTCACGTCACTTCAGCACCCATCACAACAGCAATCCACTGCTATTTAATATTACACTGATTGACTCAGTGGATACAAGAAAACCGAATGCATTTGATCTCCTCAAAAAACACGAAATGTTCTGGATACAGACATTAAGAACCCTATCCCCGGAGGGCCTTAACGAAGTTATAGAAAAAATCCACTAACCATCCCTGTCAAAAGTTTTGCTTTTATCTTGGTCGCTCTCTTTTATCCCCCCAGAAAAAAAAAAAAACACCTTTTTTTTTTTATATCTTATCTTCTATTACTGATGTTTATTATTATCTTCATTATAACTATTATTATCATCCTTCTAATATAATGATAATTATTACAGCTGCAAACATTTATCTACGATATCAAAACCGTAGATGGGATTATACACTATATATTACCAGGCCTGGACAATTTTTGCCAATGGCCTCCTCATATTTTGGATATATTACAATTGTTTTTATGTTTTTATGTGTTCTTCAATTTTATGCGTATATCTTCATGTCATATTCACATTATTTTTTATTATACATTTTTATTATTTTTTTATAATTTTTATTATATTTTGTATATATATATATTTTTTTTTTATTATTATTATTTTATTAATTTTTTATTAATTCCAGAAGTATACACTATTTTATTTACCAATTGTAAAAAGTCGGGCATTGTTCATGCTTTTATCTTCACTATGTTTCAGCATGTATAATGACATTTGAAGTCTTTTCACTGTACTTGTTCTTTTGAACCACTAGATGGCAGCAAACACACCACTGTGCTCCATGTTTCCTTTTTAAACACTGCCCTGTGCATGCAGAGAAAGCATGCATGTTATGTAAGACCACATGCACACCAATCTACTCCTTACAGCTGGCAGCAGCTGATTGGAGGACTCTCTGTCACCATGGCCACTGACTCCCCCCACCCACACTGGAGCAGCTTCTGGATAGGCCAGAGCTGCCAGCATTAAAGAGAACCCGAGGTGTGTTTAAAGAATGTTATCTGCATACAGAGGCTGGATCTGCTTATACAGCGAAGCCTCTGTTGCTATCCCAAACCCCACTAAGGTCCCCCTGCACTCTGCAATCCCTCATAAATCACAGCCATGCTGTGAGGCTGTGTTTACATCTGTAGTGTCAGTCTCAGTTGCTCCCCCGCCTCCTGCATAGCTCAAGTCCCTGCCCCTGTCCCTTCCCTCCAATCAGCAGGGAGGGAAGGGATGCAAGCGGGGACTGGAGTTCTGCAGGAGGCGGGGAGAGCAGCAGACTGACACTATAAAGATAAACACAGCCAGCTCTGACAAGCTGTTTGTCAGCAGCATGGCTGTGATTTATGAGGGATTGCAGAGTGCAGGGGGACCTTAGGGGGGTTTGGGATAGCAACAGAGGCTGGGCTGTATAGGCAGATCCAGCCTCTGTATGCAGATAATATTCTTCAAACCCACCTCGGGTTCTCTTTAACACATTTAAAACAGCAAGCAACCTCACAAGAGTACAGAGATGTTCTGCTTGCTATAACTGAATTGCTGGTAAGTCTTTATCTTTATTTTTAACCACTACACATGCCTTTTTCCCTCTTGTCAGCTACAACTTATTCCATTCCCTACCTTCTACTGAAATATACCTAAAGCGGTCAATTTGATACCAACTTAATCTGATTTACTAACTACCTTTTACCACTGTTATCTAGTCCATTCCCCTATACACATTATGTAGTTTACACCGACCCATTCCTTGCAATCACCCCCCTACTATAACATATCACTAAACACTATTTTTGAAATACTATTCTTATTACACTAACTAATAATCCATTTGTATCTTTTTATGGCAACATTTATAGCTATGCCTCTGTCTTTTGTTTACAGTTGTTTATCCCCTGCTTATTGCCTGAAGAAGTGGGCTGTGCCCGCAAAACGCGTTGCATCTTTGGGGTATTTTCAATAAATGTGTATATCTATATATTTACAGTCCTTGGTGTCTGCTTTAACGGAGGTGAGTCCACCACTTCCTCCCAGCAATTTTTTAAAAATGTTATGTACTTTTATCCTTCTGGCGCCTCTGTTCACCTACCAATATATTTGAATCCACCCCAGGTGGAGGGGTGATCTACCCCCTTTCTTCCTATCTACAGAGAGCGACTTCTTAATCCTGAGTGAGGACAGGTCTAATCTCCTCACCTGCCTAATGAGTGGTTACCTAGGTGGTAACCCATGTTTGTGAGTATTACCATCTCACTGTTTCATTTATCCAATCAATTTTGACATACTACACCATATTGGGCTCTCGATTTCTCTTCAACTTTATGACACTATTGGAGGTGCGCAACCAGGGATCAGCACGCCAATGGTGAGTATAAGTGCCCCCATAGGTAGCCAAGTATAGCTGCCCCCAATATAGGCTAGCAAGGTTTAGGTGCCCTAGTATAGGTTAGCCAGCAATAGGTGCCCTAGTATAGTTATCCAGCTATAGTGATGCTCGGATGCACCCCAATCACAGATTCGAACAAATTCGGCCACGGCAGGGATCCAAATTTGGCTATGCCGTGATCGTGGCTGGATTTGAAGTGGGCTTCTGGCTTTGAGTCAGATTTTTGTCATGATTGCCTCTGAAATCCGTGATCATGGCCGCCGCGATCATGGATTTGCAGTGCTCCTCGGATACCCCTTTTCAAAATCCGGATCCTATTCGGATCCAGTTACCCAGATATCCGATCCGGGTCGGACATCCGAGTTCCAAATTTTCTGATCTGAATCTGAATCGGATATCCGACCCTAGTATCTGGGAGTATCCTCACGGTCCTCTGGCTGGCTTCAGTGAGATGGTCAAAAATGGCAGACTGTTATTAGATTTCAGTCCTTTGCTTATATAGGACCCAGCTCTTGAGGGCAGAACTCAGAGCCAGCCACTGTGCTGGGGCTGGGGCATTCCTTTATTTTGGAGGGAACTTTGAATCCCAAATAAATGACATTTTTAGATATCAGGCCACATTCATTACACACAAATAATAATAGCAAATTCACAGCCCTCAAAGAGTATGGAGCACATTAATACCAGACATGAATAGTGCATGACATTCCTTTCCTGAGAAGTTTCATAACGGGGCTGCAGCTTACATCAGCCACCTAAAAGGGATATAGAAACGTGTAGTTGGACGTTAGCAGTCAAATGATCCTCTTTTCAGACAGATCACAAGTACGGTATCTCTAAAAAAGAAGGTTGCTAAACAGTATTTTCATTACAGTAGCTTTTTAGCCCAATTATAGTACCAGGTCCGCTTCTAGATAAATAGGCCATGGCCCATGGACCCTAGGTGGCCTTTGTTACCCCCCCAAGATAGTAGGATTAGGTGGTCTAATGGACATGGGTATGTACAGTACCTGAAAGAGTTAAATATCAGGTATGTAAGTGGCTGACTCAGCCCTGACTCAGACAGGAAGTGACTACAGTGTGCACCCTCACTGATAAAAAAAATTCCCCTCTTTATCTCTTTCTTGCTCTCAGAAGCCATTTTCTGCTAGGAAAGTGTTTTATAGTTGGAATTTCTTATCAGTGAGGGTCACACTGCCAGGACTGAGTCAGCCACTTACATACCTAATATTTAACTCTTTCAGGCAGAGAAAGAAAAAAAGGAACACAGCATAGCTATTTGTGTGCTAGGCACTGTACATACACATGTCTATCTCATCATGTCACATTTCACTTCGGGTACCCTTTAAGGTTTTTTTTCGGTAACCACCTCTGCCCCCCTGTGTGTCCCTCTGTCTCTTGTGCCTCCTTCTGTCTCCCTGTGTGCCTCCTGCTGTTTCCTTGTGCCACCTTCAGTTCCCCTGTGCCACCTCTGCCCCCTGTTCATACAGAGATGGTTTAACCTCTTGACGACCAGCTAACGCCGATTGGCGTAAACTGGTCGTCTGCGGGTTACCATGGAAACGGCCGCTCGATCGAGCGGCCTTTCCATGTCAATTCACGGAGGGTGTCTCCGTGAACAGCTGGAGAGCCGCCGATGGCGGCTCGCCGGCAAAATGTAAACAGGCGGGGAAGAAATCCCCGCTGTTTACATCATACGGCGCTGCTGCGCAGCAGCGCCGTAAGGCAGATCGGCGATCCCCGGCCTCTGATTGGCCGGGGATCGCCGGCATATGATAGGCTGAAGCCTATCCTTCAATGCGCAGGACGGAAATCTGTCCTCCGCAGCACACAGGGGAAGGGAGAGGGAGGGAGCGGGCGAGAGGGCGGAAAGCGCTGCGGAGGGGGGCTTTGAAGAGCCCCCCCCGCTAAGCAACTGCAGTCGGCGGCGATCAGACCCCCCCAGCAGGACATCCCCCTAGTGGGGAAAAAAGGGGGGTAGTCTGATCGCCCTGCTGCACTCCTGATCGGTGCTGCGGGCTGTAGAGCCCACGCAGCACCGATCAGTGTAAAAGCCCCTGGTCGGCAAGTGGTTAAAGAGAACCAGAGATGAAGCAACCTCATGTATTTTACCTTATAAATCAGTGGGAACATGACAGTAAACACCTAATCTGCTCTTTGTTACATTGTTCTCTGTTTAATTTGCCTGTTATCACCTCTAAGATAAGAATCCCGACTAAGCAGTCGGTCTGGCTTTGCTACAGAATAATTATAGCTGAGACTGTGTTCTTTGCTGTCTTCAAGTCCAAGCCTGCCCCCTGCTGGCTTTGCTCAGGAATCATTATAGCTGAGTCATTATAGCAAAGCCAGACTCAATGCTCAGTCCGGGATTCTTATCTCAGCTAGATAACAGACACTTTTAGCAGTGAGGATGGAACAGAGAGCATGGTAAATGTTTTCTCTAATGTTCCCACTGATTTCTATGGTAAAATACACAAGGGTGCTTCGTCTCTGGTTCACTTTAAGGGGAAATGGTGCCCAAGGCAAGCAGCAACTTTGGGCCCACCCTTGATGACCACCTAGCTTTTTTGGCAAGATTTGTGGGGGGTTAGCATAAACTGGGCCCCTGGACTCTCTCCAGACCCTAGTCACCTGCCTGTCCACCTGACAAGTTGTCTTGTGGATGATCTGGCTCTGTGTGCATTCCTCTGTGCCTCCCTCAGTCCCACTGCGCCTCTTTCTGTCCCACTTTATGCCTCCATCTGTCCCTTGCCCCACTATCTGTTCCCGTCCCTCCTGTGCTCCCCCAGACCAGTGTGTAAAGTGTAGGGAGAGATTAGGTTTTAGTAAAGTATCGTTAGGTATTCAAGATATTTTACTACAGTATATGAATGGTGTAGTACAATTTCAGTAAACAATATTTTATAACTTTTACTGGTGCTCATTTTAGTAAATGTAAAAATATAGGTTACTGTTGGGAATAGTAGAATATCAGTATAAACAATATTTTACAGCATATCCTGGGTGGCACCCATTTTACTAAACAATAACTTCACTATCGTTCACATCTGGTGCCCTTTTTAACGATAGCCTTTATTATATGCACACAGTTGGTTTTTGTTTTTTGTTTTTTTACTTTAAATAAACAGAAATCTGAAACCCTTTAGTGTCACCATCATTTTTTGTTTCAGTTTTGTGAATGATTCTTCATGAAACAGTTAGATAAACTGCTCCAGAGTTGTGGAACCTGTCTGCCATCTAGTGGAGATTTTCTTACATTGATCATCTTCCCAACTTAAAGGAGAATTGAAGTAAGAGGTATACGGAGGCCAGTGGTGCTCAGCAGAGCTCGAATATTCGAGTAGCTCGAATATTCGAGCTCTTCTTCAGCTATTCGAGCTCGGTATTCGAGCTCCGAATAGCTGCAGCTATTCGAATGGGCTATTCGCGTACACTCGAATAGCCCATTCACTATTCGAGCTATTCGAGCAAACGGCGCTATTCGAGCTCGGTACCGAGCTCGAATAGCGTCATAGCCCAGATTGATGTCCTTAGAGCCAATCAGAGGGCTCCCAGGCCCTCTGACGGCAGCCAATCACAGAGGGGGACCCTGGCCAGCCCCTACCCTTTAAATAGCGGCCGCCATGTTACGTTTCTCCGTCCTTGCCTGAGACTTGCATAGAGAGAGAGTTGCTCCTTTGTGCTTTGGCTTAGCAAGAGCTTTATTGTGGTCATTTACCTAGCGTTTTTGCTCACATACACCTCCTATACACACCTATATTGTTGTTAGTTAGTTAGACATTGTATTTTAGTTAGTAGCTTTTGTGTTACATAGAGACAGACACAGCTGCTGAAGGCTTACAGCTTTAGGCCTCAGGGCCTGCCTGTGTGGGCAGCTGTCCTCCTGTCCTCTGTTTATTTCTCTCTATTCTATACCAGTATTTCTGCTGTCCTTTACTACTGATTGTATTAGTATTGTAGTTATATACTGTAACTGTACTAGGACACTCACTGTCACTGTTCATAGGCTACTAGCTGCTCCTGCGTGTGTGCACTCACTGTCTGTGTACACACACTACACACACTCTATTTCCAAGTTCTGATAACTGATTGATTATTGTAATTGAATATTGTAATTAGTTAGTTGTACTCACTGTTACTACTTACTGTACTAGGAGTCTCGGACACTCAGTCACTGTTCATAGGCTACTAGCTCCTGCGTGTGTGCACTCACTGTCTGTGTACACACTACACACACTCTATTTCCTTCTGATAACTGATTGATTATTGTAATTAGTTAGTTGTACTTACTGTTACTACTTACTGTACTAGGAGTCTAGGACACTCAGTCACTGTTCATAGGCTACTAGCTCCTGCGTGTGTGCACTCACTGTCTGTGTACACACTACACACACTCTATTTCCTTTTGATAACTGATTGATTATTGTAATTAGTTAGTTGTACTTACTGTTACTACTTACTGTACTAGGAGTCTAGGACACTCAGTCACTGTTCATAGGCTACTAGCTCCTGCGTGTGTGCACTCACTGTCTGTGTACACACTACACACACTCTATTTCCAAGTTCTGATAACTGATTGATTATTGTAATTGAATATTGTAATTAGTTAGTTGTACTCACTGTTACTACTTACTGTACTAGGAGTCTCGGACACTCAGTCACTGTTCATAGGTTACTAGCTCCTGCGTGTGTGCACTCACTGTCTGTGTACACACTACACACACTCTATTTCCTTCTGATAACTGATTGATTATTGTAATTAGTTAGTTGTACTTACTGTTACTACTTACTGTACTAGGAGTCTAGGACACTCAGTCACTGTTCATAGGCTACTAGCTGCTCCTGCGTGTGTGCACTCACTGTCTGTGTACACACTACACACACTCTATTTCCAAGTTCTGATATCTGATTGATTATTGTAATTGAATATTGTAATTAGTTAGTTGTACTCACTGTTACTACTTACTGTACTAGGAGTCTCGGACACTCAGTCACTGTTCATAGGCTACTAGCTCCTGCGTGTGTGCACTCACTGTCTGTGTACACACTACACACACTCTATTTCCTTCTGATAACTGATTGATTATTGTAATTAGTTAGTTGTACTTACTGTTACTACTTACTGTACTAGGAGTCTAGGACACTCAGTCACTGTTCATAGGCTACTAGCTCCTGCGTGTGTGCACTCACTGTCTGTGTACACACTACACACACTCTATTTCCTTCTGATAACTGATTGATTATTGTAATTAGTTAGTTGTACTTACTGACTGTTACTACTTACTTACTTACTGTACTAGGGACACTCACTCAGTCACTGTTCATAGGCTAGCTCCTGCGCGTGTTTGCGCGTGCGTGCACTCACTGTCTGTAGTGTACACACACTAAATTTACTTGTGATTACTACTGATTATTGTAAGTTGTAACTGCTAGTTGTACTTCCTGACTGTTACTACTTACTTACTGTACTAGGGACACTCACTCAGTCACCTCACCCACCAACCCACTCCATTAAAGTACCCCACTTTTCACCCGCCCTTTTAAAAAACTTTTGTCTATACGCCCCAAAACATCGAAGATGTCTGGAAGTGGCAGCCAGCGCAGTTTGGGCAAGGGGAAGGGCAGCAAGGGAATCAGGAGGAGAGGGAGCAGCATTGTGGCAAGCCGCGGGCGCGGGCGCGCCACCATGCACAGTTCCGCAGCAGCAGCAGCAGCGTCAGTGGCTAACATTCCTCCCATAGCCACTGGCCGTGGACGCCTTGGGCGCCGCCCAGCAGGAGCATCTGCAACTCACGCTGCAGAGACACAGCAGCAGCAGCGTGTAGCACCTGCTCCGATTTTCCTCCAGCCGGGTCGGAAACGTCCCATTGAGGAAAAGCATGCAGACACTGTGGTGCAACTCATGACGGAGGATGAGCAGCCCGCCATCAGCTCTGCATCTGAGGCCTCCACCCTCACCACCACCACCACCACCCCTGTTCGCAGCAGCCGCCCAGCAGGGCCTGGGGAGGAGGCCAGTTCACCGTCAGTTGGCGACCTGTCATTCAGCAGTCTTTTGACCCCAGGCATCATGAGTCAATTGTCTGCTGTTGTTGGCGATTTTGAGGAGGAGATGCTGATGGGCACTTTGGGGGATGAGGGATTGGACAGCAAGACTGTGGCGACAGTCAAGCAGCCCATCCATGCATCAGGAGAGGAGTTTGGGGGGTCCTCATCCCAGCAGGACATGTTTCAGGAGGGGGAGGATGATGATGACCCGGTGACAGACAGAGACTGGGTGCCACCACCTCCAGGGGATGTCGTCCTCAGCAGCTCTGAGGAGGAGGAGGAGGATGCTCTTGTGGGCCTTGCAAGGAGGCGCATCATTGCAAGCATTGGCAGCAGCAGTAGGCAGGTCCCACAGCCTGCTGGTGTCTCAGGCTCAGCAGCAGCAGCAGCAGCATCTGCCAGTACCACCACCAGCCGCACCCAAGCCCCCCAAGCCCCCCCCAACCACCACAGGGAGACAGGCAGCAGCGCTTCCATGCCGTAGGGGGATGTTTCTGTCACCAATCTGGCGCTTTTTCACCATGCCCACAGTGTACAGCAAGTACGCCACTTGCAACCACTGTCAGCGGAAGTTGAGCAGAGGTGCAGACCCCTTAAAGTTCTGCACCAGCTCGCTCATCAACCACCTTGCTGCGAAACATTTCCACCAGCATCAGGAGTTCCAGAGGCTGAAGGCATCTGGTGCTGGCAGTGGCACCACACCCATCACTGCACAGCCTTCAGCAGCAGCAGCAACAGCAGCCACCCGCCCTCCTGCTCCTCCAGCAGCACCAGCAGGAGTGCGGAAACGCACTGCTCCTCCCCCCTCTGCAACTCCTGCCGCCGACACTGAGGCCTGTTCTGGCAGCCAGTCCTCAGTGGCCTCCTCCGCTGTGTCTGCTGATTCCCGTGCCAGCAAAAGGCCACGCCAGAGCCTTTTGAGCGAGTCCTTCCAGGGGGTGGTTAGGGCTCTGCCTCCCAGCAGCCGTCGCGTGCGGCAGCTGAACGGCTTGCTGGCACGGGCCATGTGCTCCCAACTCCTGCCGTACACGCTCGTGCAGGAGGGGAGCGACATTCGTGCGCTGCTTGCTTGCGCAGCCCCAGACTGGCAGCTCCCCAGCAGACACTTTTTCTCCTGCAAGGCCATTCCTGCACTGCACCGCTTTGTGATGGCCAATGTGGAGCGAGGGCTGGAGCACGCGGTTGGTGAAAGGGTCCACGTCACCATGGACTCCTGGAGCAGCCGCTTCGGGACAGGCCGCTACCTGTCCTTCACTGTCCACTGGGTCAGCTTGGTGGAAGGGGGTGAGGATGGGAGAGCAGCAGCGGGCACAGCAGCAGCAGCAACACAGTGGGTGGTGCCACCCCGCAGGGTCAGGGGAACTGCAGCAGGTTCCTCCGATCCTCTGCCATCCTCCGGCACACCTGGCCAAACCCCCCGCCTCAGCAGCAGCGTGAAGGCCCGCCACTGCCAAGCGCTGCTGCACTTGGTCAGCCTTGGGAAGACCAAGCTGACGGCAACCCATGTGTTGGCCAAACTCCAGGAGCAGGAGAGGATTTGGCTGACCCCCAGAGGCCTCAGAGTCGGAGAGGTGGTGGCCGACAATGGGGCCAATCTGGTTGCCGCAATAGACAGGGGAAACCTGACCCACATCCCCTGTCTTGCCCACGTGCTGAACCTGGTGGTGCAGAAGTTCTTGCGCACCTACCAGGGGATGGGCGAACTGCTGGAAACGGCAAGGAACGTTGTGCGTCACTTTCGGCGCTCGGCTGCAGCCTGTGCGAGCCTGGAAGACGTGCAAAAGGAGCTGGATCTGCCACGCCATCGGCTGATCCTTGACGTTCCGACTCGCTGGAACTCCACCCTGGCGATGTTGGAGCGTCTGGTTGAACAGAAGCGCGCTGTCAAACAGTACCTTGCCCTGGCCACTGTTTCCGCCGCTCAGAGAAGGGACAAGACCAGCAACATCCCGTCCATCATCCCCGATGATGACTGGAGGCACATGCAGCAGGTGTGCTTAGTGCTGGCTCCCTTTCTGCAGGCCACTAACATGGTGAGCAGGGACCATGCTATGGTCTGCGAGTGGGTGCCCCTGGTTTGTCTGCTGAACAGGGCCCTCGATGCTTTGCTGGAACAGGGAGCGGCAGCCTTGGACCAGCAGGAGCGGCAAGCAGCTGCACAGTCCACCTCTGAGGGGGAGGAGGAGGAGGACTTGGTGGAGGTCCCTGACCTTGCTGCTGATGAGGGGGATCAGCACAGTGCAGCTGAGTTGGTGCGGGGGTGGAGAGAGGATGAGGCTGACGAGGCAGAGGAGGAGGATGAGGACAGCAGCACTGCCGTCGATGTGCCAGCAGACGTGGCCCGCCTCTTCCCAATGGCAGCGCACATGCTGACGTGCCTGCGCAGAGACCCCAGGGTGATCCAGATGAAGCAGAGGGAGGACATCTGGATCAGCATGATGTTGGACCCACGCCTCAAGGGGAAGTTGAGCCAGTTCCTGCCGCCTGCAGGAGGAGACCCAGCGCAACAAATAAGGAGCTTGCAGCAGGCCCTTGTTGAGCGCTTGGAGGAAGCCTTCCCCCAGCCTTCCACCCCCACTGTCCAGCAGCCAGCACAGAGGCAGCAGCAGGTGCCTGCATCCAGCAGCAAGCGCCCCAAAGACCTGCTGTCTCTCAGCCACGAGCTCTACAGGACTGTAGAGGCTCCGGCAGCAGTGACTAGAGAGGAGGTGCATGCAGCAGCATCCTCCACCGGTCACAGCCAGCGCCTGACCCGCATGGTGGCTGACTACATGGGGTCCTACAGCGGGCTTGACAGCGATGCCCCTGTTGATCCCATGGAGTATTGGGTCAAGCGCCTGGAGATCTGGAGCGAGCTGGCGCAGTACGCCCTGGGAGTGCTGTCCTGCCCCCCTTCCAGCGTGCTGTCCGAGCGCTGCTTCAGTGCAGCTGGTGGTGTGGTCACCGAGAAACGCTCACGTCTGTCTCACAAGTCTGTGGACAGACTGACGTTTCTCAAGATGAACCAGGCGTGGGTGGAAGGCGAGTTCCTGGCCCCTGTTGTCGGCGAGAGGGGGACATGAACTGGCTAAGAACCATCGTTAATGTGCCTTACCACCTTTTACCACCTCCTGGCTCCTGCTCACTAAGCCAGCCTGGTTCACTTTGACTATTACGTCGCCTGCAGCCACACATTTTACACCTACAGTGGGCTGCTGTGTACTGCCCTTCTGCTGTCTGTCTGTGTTTCCCACTGCCAGGGTACACAGATTTACCTTCTGCTGCCACTCTGCCACCAGCTATTACGTCAAACAATAGCTATATATCTGTGTAATTTGTTTTACAAACAAAACCAAAAAACCATAAAAAAAAAAAAAAAAAGGTTTAATTTTTCTGAGGTGCCCGGGTTGAAAACTGTGTTGTCCCAGTTGTGTATTGGACACGATGTGGGCTGCACGACCGCTGTCTGGGACCTCCTGTTGTGTTCATTTACGGCCTGGTATCACCGCTAGGTACCAGGGCTATTATGTCACGCTGCCTGCCTGCTGCCACACTCACACTACTCCTCCATTCCTCCTGCTGATGCTGCTGTCTGTCTGTGTTTCCCAACGCCAGGGTACACAGATTTACCTTCTGCTGCCACTCTGCCACCAGCTATTACGTCAAACAATAGCTGCTCACATTACTCCTTCATTCCTCCTGCTGCTGCTGCTGCTGTCTGTCTGTCTGTGTTTCCCAACGCCAGGGTACACAGATTTACCTTCTGCTGCCACTCTGCCACCAGCTATTACGTCAAAAAATAGCTATATCTGTGTAATTGGTTGTAAAACCAAAACTACAAAACCATAAAAAAAAAAAAAAGGTTTAATTTTTCTGAGGTGCCCGGGTTGAAAACTGTGTTGTCCCAGTTGTGTATTGGACACGATGTGGGCTGCACGACCGCTGTCTGGGACCTCCTGTTGTGTTCATTTACGGCCTGGTATCACCGCTAGGTACCAGGGCTATTATGTCACGCTGCCTGCCTGCTGCCACACTCACACTACTCCTCCATTCCTCCTGCTGATGCTGCTGTCTGTCTGTGTTTCCCAACGCCAGGGTACACAGATTTACCTTCTGCTGCCACTCTGCCACCAGCTATTACGTCAAACAATAGCTGCTCACATTACTCCTTCATTCCTCCTGCTGCTGCTGCTGCTGTCTGTCTGTCTGTGTTTCCCAACGCCAGGGTACACAGATTTACCTTCTGCTGCCACTCTGCCACCAGCTATTACGTCAAAAAATAGCTATATCTGTGTAATTGGTTGTAAAACCAAAACTACAAAACCATAAAAAAAAAAAAAAGGTTTAATTTTTCTGAGGTGCCCGGGTTGAAAACTGTGTTGTCCCAGTTGTGTATTGGACACGATGTGGGCTGCACGACCGCTGTCTGGGACCTCCTGTTGTGTTCATTTACGGCCTGGTGTCACCGCTAGGTACCAGGGCTATTATGTCACGCTGCCTGCCTGCTGCCACACTCACACTACTCCTCCATTCCTCCTGATGATGCTGCTGTCTGTCTGTGTTTCCCAACGCCAGGGTACACAGATTTACCTTCTGCTGCCACTCTGCCACCAGCTATTACGTCAAACAATAGCTATATCTGTCTGTGTAATTAGTTGTAAAACCAAAACTACAAAACCATAAAAAAAAAAAAGGTTTAATTTTTCTGAGGTGCCCGGGTTGAAAACTGTGTTGTCCCAGTTGTGTATTGGACACAATGTGGGCTGCACGACCGCAGTCTGGGACCTCCTGCCTGCTGTGTTTATTTACAGCCCTGGTATCACCGCTAGGTACCAGGGCTATTATGTCACGCTGCCTGCCTGCTGCCACACTCACACTACTCCTCCATTCCTCCTGCTGATGCTGCTGTCTGTCTGTGTTTCCCAACGCCAGGGTACACAGATTTACCTTCTGCTGCCACTCTGCCACCAGCTATTACGTCAAACAATAGCTGCTCACATTACTCCTTCATTCCTCCTGCTGCTGCTGCTGCTGTCTGTCTGTCTGTGTTTCCCAACGCCAGGGTACACAGATTTACCTTTTGCTGCCACTCTGCCACCAGCTATTACGTCAAAAAATAGCTATATCTGTGTAATTGGTTGTAAAACCAAAACTACAAAACCATAAAAAAAAAAAAAAAAGGTTTAATTTTTCTGAGGTGCCCGGGTTGAAAACTGTGTTGTCCCAGTTGTGTATTGGACACGATGTGGGCTGCACGACTGCTGTCTGGGACCTCCTGCCTGCTGTGTTTATTTACAGCCCTGGTATCACCGCTAGGTACCAGGGCTATTATGTCACGCTGCCTGCCTCATTGACTGCCTGCTGCCACACACTCATCCTCCTCCTCCTGCTGCTGAATTTACCTCCTGCTGTCTGTGTGTTTCCACTGCCAGGGAGCACATACAATGGCGCTTCCAACATGCGTGCGCCACCAGCTATTTGTTACGCTCAAAAATAGCTGCATTTCTTTAAAAAAAAAAATTTGAAAAGAGAAATAAGTGAAGAAGAAGACGATATAGAAGAAGATGAAGAAGATGAAGAAGAAGAAGAAGATGAAGATGATGAAGAAGAAGAAGATGAAGAAGAAGAAGATGAAGATGATGAAGAAGAAGAAGATGAAGAAGAAGATGAAGATGATGAAGAAGAAGAAGATGAAGAAGATGAAGAAGATGAAGATGAAGAAGATGAAGATGATGAAGAAGAAGAAGAAGATGAAGAAGAAGATGAAGAAGATGAAGAAGAAGAAGAAGAAGATGAAGAAGATGAAGATGAAGAAGATGAAGAAGATGAAGAAGAAGAAGATGAAGATGATGAAGAAGAAGAAGATGAAGAAGATGATGAAGATGATGAAGAAGAAGAAGATGAAGAAGATGAAGAAGATGAAGAAGATTAAGAAGATGAAGATGATGAAGAAGATGAAGAAGAAGAAGAAGATGAAGAAGTTGAAGATGAAGTAGATGTAGAAGAAGAAGAAGAAGAAGATGAAGAAGATGAAGAAGATGAAGAAGAAGATGAAGAAGATGAAGAAGAAGATGAAGAAGATGAAGAAAAAGAAGATGAAGAAGAAGATGATGATGAAGAAGATGAAGAAGAAGAAGAAGAAGATGAAGAAGATGAAGATGAAGAAGATGAAGAAGATGAAGAAGAAGAAGATGAAGATGATGAAGAAGAAGAAGATGAAGAAGAAGATGAAGATGATGAAGAAGAAGAAGATGAAGAAGAAGAAGATGATGATGAAGAAGATAAAGAAGATGAAGAAGATGAAGAAGAAGATGAAGAAGTTGAAGATGAAGTAGATGTAGAAGAAGAAGAAGAAGAAGATGAAGAAGATGAAGAAGATGAAGAAGAAGATAAAGAAGATGAAGAAGAAGATGAAGAAGATGAAGAAAAAGAAGATGAAGAAGAAGATGAAGAAGATGAAGAAGAAGATGAAGAAGAAGATGAAGAAGATGAAGAAAAAGAAGATGAAGAAGAAGAAGAAGAAGATGAAGAAGATGAAGAAGATGAAGAAGAAGATGAAGAAGATGAAGAAGAAGATGAAGAAGAAGATGAAGAAGATGAAGAAAAAGAAGATGAAGAAGAAGAAGATGATGATGAAGAAGATGATGATGAAGAAGATGAAGAATAAGAAGAAGAAGACAATATAAAAGAAGAAGATATAGAAGAAGATATAGAATAAGAAGATATAGAAGAAGAAGATATAGAAGAAGAAGATATAGAAGATAAAGAAGAAGAAGAAGAAGTATATACAGTACTGAACAAATTTCTGGACACAACTTCTCTTTTCAACTTTTTTTTTTTAAAGGAACATCCCCACATAATCACTTGCTGTTGTTACTTGGAAAAAAAGAGGTTTCTTGCATCATTCACCCTCAAAACAAGTGTTGGAAGCTATTTAAGGCCATTTCGAATAGTCAGCTCGAATAATGAGCTCGAATACCGACTCGAATAGTGAGCTCGAATTCCGAGGTCGAATCGAATAGTAAAAATTATTCGACTCGAATATTCGACTGATCTCGAATAATTTACTATTCGAATTCGACCTAACTCGAATTTTGAAAAGGGGTATTTGAGCACCACTAACGGAGGCTGCCATATTTATTTCCTTTTAATCAATACCAGTTGCCTGGCAGCCCTGCTGGTCTATTTCTCTGTAGTAGTATCTGAATAACACCAGAAACAAGCATGCAGCTAGTCTTGTCAGATCTGACTTTAAAGTCTGACACCTGATCTGCTGCATGCTTGTTCAGGGGCTATAGCTAATAGTATTAGAGGCATTAGAGGCAGAGGATCAGCAGGGCTGCTAGGCAACTGGTATTGCTTAAAAGGAAATAAACATGGCAGCCTCCATATACCTCTCTCTTCAGTTCCCCTTTAAAATAAAAACTACAGAGGCCACAGATTGCATACATGTAAAAAAAAAGCATTTGGAAAAAAAAAAGGACACCAGGTTTGCCGTAATAGTAGAATCTCGCTAAAATTCTACTACTAAATATCCACAGTAGAATATCGGTATTGTGTACTTATATTTTACTATTGCTAAACAGAAAGGTGGCCACACACCATACAATTTTTAAAAAATCTTTTCAATACAAGATTTGCAATCAATCTTTCTGACTGATTGTAACATTTCAAAAATGTGACGAATGTGTAGTACACACATGTTCAATGTTTCCCCAATTATGAAAACAGTGATTGAAAACTCTGAGAAAATTGCTTGGGTGTATAAATTAATAAAATGACAATCTACCACACACCATTCAATTTCATAAAAATTGATCAGAAAAATCTTCCACTCCTGATCAACTTATATTGAATAAACATGGGAAATACAATCGGATTTCTTGCTCGAATGAAAAAAAGCTCTTTCGATTTTCGGAGAAAATGTTTTTATCTCATTGCCGTAAAATCGGATCATTTTACTGTATCATGTGTGGCCATCTTTACCCTTCTCTGACACAAAACCCTCCCCTAACCCTAATACCCCCTCTGGTGGTGCCTAAATATATTGCGGCTTTGTGGAAGCCGCAATTTGCGCCAGACATGGTAAAATTGGTAAAACTTTTGCTAATAAATTCTTAGTGGTATATGTGAGAAGGGATGTGGTGGGGGCGTGCCTGGAGGTGTGACAGGGATGTGTCTTAAATGTGTCCCTCTTTTTTAACTCTATGTAGAGGTGTAAAGAGGCGCCAAAAGAGTAAAATACGCTAAAAACCGTTCAGGAGGCGGCGGTGGACCAGACACTCCAAACAGACACGATGCTGTCGATATATTAAATAGAATTTATTCACATACTCCTAGTAGTAAATGGCAACGCGTTTCACGGGCACAATCCCGCTTCATCAGGCAATAACACAACAGGAGTAGCACACAGCTAGGGGTCCAGACTATGATTGGCACCTCTGAGGCACCTCTAGCTGTGTGCCACTCCTGTTGTTTTATTGCCTGATGAAGCGGAATTGTGCCCGTGAAACGCGTTGCCAGTTACTACTAGGAGTATGTGAATAAATTCTTTTTAGTATATAGACCGCATCGTGTCTGTTTGGAGTGTCTGGTCCGCCGGCGCCTCCTGAACGGTTTTAGATGTTTTTAGCATATTTTACTCTTTTGGCACCTCTGTACACCTCTACATAGTAAGTGATCCACCCTTGGTGGAAGGGTGATACACCCTCCTTTTTCTTCTATCCACAGAGAGCGACATCTTATCCCTGAGTGGGGACAGGTCTAATCTCCCCACCTGCTTCTACAGTGGTTGCCTATGCGGTAACCCTGGTTTGTGAGTATAAATACTTACGTTACATATTATCTCCCCCTTCCAAAACATACTACACTATATTGGGCTCTCGGTTTTATGTTTTTCTAATCCTTACAAGCTCTTTTTCAACTCAGAAAGTTGGGACGTATGTTATTGTAAGTTTTAACAGTAAGGTTTAACATTTGAACACAGCTTACGTAAATTGAAAAGCAAAGTGTTCAACAGAGATGATTAATGAGAAGCTAATAATTTACAAGTTAATGTAAACTATCTGTTCATTTTACGAAAAGTTGTCCTCTCAAGTCCTCTTGTCCTTTCACCTGCTCAATTCCTTATAAGCCTTATTCCTGGGACTTTAATACAAAGTGTGTTATTTCCCACACTGCATAATTTTTTAGGTGCGTAAAAATATAATGCTAAAATGACTGCACAAGTGTTAATATAATGCAGCATTACCATGCAGCTGGTACATGTTTTTACATTAATGCGCGTAACACAAATGTTTATACACATGACGGTTTAATGCTTGGAATGACGTACTAATTAGCGTAGGAAAAAATATGTGAATGTGGTTTTGCGCTCCACTTTCACGGCTGTGGTGGTTTTACGCTCCACTAAACCTCACGCGATGTCATGTGGTAAAAACAGCGCACAGAAGTTGCACGTGTAATATTGTTAGGAAGGGATCACACTTGTTTCTGTGGAAGCCAAACACGATTCCCTCAAATTGTTTGGCTGCACAATATATGCTTTATGTGTGCGCTTTAATGCATGCAGTCTTTTACAGTAGCCAGTGATTTCATTGAGGAATTATTATTATTTAGTATTTATATAGCGCTAACATCTTCCGCAGCGCTGTACAGAGTATATTGTCTTGGCAATTAACTGTCCCTCAGAGGGGCTCACAAGCTAATCCCTACCATATACCATAGTCACATGTCTATGTATGTATCATGTAGTGTATGTATCGTAGTATAGGGCCAATTTTGAGGGATCCAATAATTTTATCTGTATGTTTTGGGATGTGGGAGGAAACCAGAGTGCCCAGAGGAAACCCACACAAACATGGGGAGAATACACAAACTACGTGCAGTTTGCACGTACATTATCTGCACAGTCCGGATAGTGCCCTGGCTGGGATTCGAACCGGGGACCCAGCACTGCAAGACGAGAGCGCAAACTCCTATGCCAAATGCATTGTGCGGAAAAGCAGTTCAGGTAGTATTTTTATTTAAACGGTATTGAGAATCACAGGTTCTGAAAACGCAGCGACCCCATAAACAAAGCATGCAATTTCGCATTGTGGCAAAACGCTGCTGAACTGCACAAGCGTGATACCTCCCTTAGTGTATCAACAGCTCTGTGCATTGTTCCACCTCAACACAATGAGTATAGCAGGGATACGCCCGAATACCTTCTGAACCACTAAGCAAGCCTAGGTATGCAGATGAGGTATCCTGCCTTCATTGGGATCAGTTATGTGACTGGAGACAAAAGATCAGCACTATAGCCAGGCAACTGATACATTTTTAATAGGAGTAAAGTTGGCAGCCTCCTTAGGATGGGGTTTATGTAACTCATATAAACATCATACAGCTGTTTGATATTTATATACCACAGCAGATGGTTGAAATACGTCGGTCATAAACCTGGGAGATAGAAATTCAGCCAGCGTATGGTAAAAAAATATAGCACATCATTATCACTGATCACATGCAATTTTCCTTGATGATAAGGTAATTATGTATTTTGTAGCCTAAGCCTGTGATGGGTTTCTCTATACCTCTCCAATATTCTGTGAACATTGTGTTCCTGTGCAATCAGTGGCACCTCTCCTGCTTTACCTAAGTACTGTATAAACGCTGGATTTGTCACCAAAACAATCAGTTATTGGGTGCAGGGGTGTAACTAGACTTAATAGAACCCCCCTGCAAAAATGATTGATTGGTGCCCCCTTGGTCCCATGAGGGCCATGTGATCGGGAGCCGGCGAATGGCAGCAGAGAGTGTTCTGCTGTGAAGCAGCATCTGGAATAGTGTTGGGCGAACAGTGTTCGCCACTGTTCGGGTTCTGCAGAACATCACCCTGTTCGGGTGATGTTCGGGTTCGGCTGAACACCTGATGGTGTTCGGCCAAACTGTTCGGCCATATGGCCGAACTAAGAGCGCATGGCCGAACGTTCCCCGAACGTTCGGCTAGCGCTGTGATTGGCCGAACGGGTCACGTGTAGTGTTGGGCGAATATCTAGATGTTCGGGTTCGGGCCGAACATGGCCGCAATGTTCGGGTGTTCGAGCCGAACTCCGAACATAATGGAAGTCAATGGCGACCCGAACTTTCGTGCTTTGTAAAGCCTCCTTATATGCTACATACCCCAAATTTACAGATATGCACAAAAGGATCCGCAAACCAAATGCTGGTAGAAAAGTTGCTGTATTCTTTATTCAAAAAATTCCATGTTGCAAAGCAATAAAAACCACAGGGTTCAACTGACGCGTGTCGGGCTTACAATCTGCCCTTAGTCATAGTTAAAAGTGAACCTGCAAGGGGAAGGCCTTATGTAGGTGGGAGAAGATCAAGCTCCACCCCGTACCTCAACCAGCCTTCACCTTAAAGGAGACATGTACAAATATGCATATACATAGATACATACAGAAGTAGTTCAATATATCGAAATCAATATACAAATTAAAAAGTTAATCCATACATAAAAATCATTTCTGGAGAAACAGTATGCCTCCAATTACCCACAAGGAAGTAGTACACAAAAAGGGGATAAAAAACATAGGACACCAGAAAGGGCGAGAGGGAAAGGAGGAAGCAAGATTAATGGTCATATACCAGACTCAGATCCCAATGTTTGTTGAGACCCTTAGGGATACGAGTATCCATTTTATGAATCCAATATGCCTCTCGCCTTAAAAGCAACCTGTATGTATCTCCACCCCTTTTAGGACACACCACCCGCTCTATCCCTTGAAAGGCAAAAGAAGAAAGATCGCCATTGTGTACATTTTGGAAATGTTTAGAAACCACCGATTTTTTGAAGGTGTTCCAACCTGTGCCGCAATAATGTTCGGCAATGCGAGCTCTCAAGTTGCGGGTGGTACACCCCACATATTGTAAGTGGCACACATTGCAAGAAATCACATAAATCACATACTTGGTGTCACAATTCACATATTGTTTTATGGGGAAGCTAGTATCAGTGGCGAAGGAAGAGACAGAGGATCCCCTTTTATGTAGATGACAATAGTGGCAAGTTTTAAACCCACAGGGATAAGATCCGACCGTAGCAAGCCAAATAGGGGGACGGGACGGGGTGGGAGATTGAAAAGAACTAGGGGAGAGAATCGACCCAAGGGTGCGTGCCCTTCTGGCGGAAAAACGGCACCCCTTCTCCAAAATAAGTTTAAGTTTAGAGTCAGAATGTAACACCGGGAGATATTTCCTCACAGTGTTTACGATTTTGTTATACTCCAAACTGTATTCTGTAACAAATGTCACCCTATCATCGCAGTCCCTATCCCGATCTTTAGTACGTAAAAGTTCGTGGCGCGGTTTTCTAGTGCCTCTGATTCGTCCCCTCGTAAGCTGTTGTTTTGTATAGCCTCTTTGTTTGAGTCTGTCTTCAACTAAGTGGCATTCTTGCTCCAACTGGTCAGGATTGGAACAGTTGCGAGCTGCCCGAGTGAACTCACCAGTTGGGATAGCATTGATGGTATGTTTAGGATGACAGGAGCTAGCAAGAAGGATGGAATTACCTGCTGTGGGCTTGCGGTATGTTTTAGTGGAGACTTGATGGATCAAAGAGTCCCCAGTTAAAGTCAAATCTAAATAGTCAATATGCGTGTTATGATGATTCATAGTAAATGTCAGGTTAAGTACATTATTATTGACATAAGCTAGAAAGTCTACGAGAAGGCCGGGAGGACCCCCCCACACCAAAAGCAAATCGTCTATAAACCTGCCGTACCAAACGATATGAGAGGCAAAGGGGTTCTCATCCCCAAAGATGCGGAGCTCCTCCCACCACCCCATAAATAGGTTGGCCAGGGAGGGGGAAAATTTCGCTCCCATAGAAGCTCCGCATCTCTGGAGGTAGAACCCCGAATCAAACATGAAATAATTGTGTGTGAGGAGGTACTCCACGGCCTTCAAGAGAAAAGACTGTAGGGAAACGTCAAAGGTAGAGTATTTAGCAAGATGGAAATCTAAGGCCTTCAGCGCAAGTTCGTGCGGGATGGAAGAATAGAGAGAGGCAACATCCATTGTTACCCAATGAAAATGCTCCTCCCACTCGAAGTTGGCGAAAGTAGATAAAACATGTCGAGTGTCCTGCAGGTAACCAGGTAACCTCAGAACTAAAGGCTGCAGGTGTGCATCGACCCACTCACCAAGGCGCTCGCCCACGGAGCCAATGCCCGCCACAATGGGTCGGCCCCGGGGGGGAGCGCCCGGCTTGTGTATCTTCGGGAGCCGGTGGAAAACAGGGACAATAGGATGAGATGGGCATAAAAATTCCGACATACTTTTAGTAATAACGCCCATCCTCTGCCCGAGTTCCAACAGCCCCCGGAGATCATCAAGAAAATCCAAAGTAGGATTTCGGAGTAAAGGCCGGTACACACCTGCGTCTCCCAACTGTCTCAAGGCCTCCGACCGGTAGTCCACGGCATCCAGGACAACGACCGCTACGCCCTTATCGGCAGAACGGATGACTATGCTAGTATTATTCTGCAAAGAAATCAAAGCCTGCCGTTCAGAGGACGAGAGATCGGACGATGCCCTGGACGACCTCGACAAACCGGTGAGCTCCTTCTCAATAAGATCCTGGAAGGTGTCTAGTTCAGGAGACCTAGCGTTGACTGGATAAAATGAAGGATTGGAAACTCTGGTGAGTGTCACCTGTCCAATATCAACACCAGCAGTGACCCTGTCATCCAAAGCCTGCAATGCCAAAATGTTCCTAACGTCGCGGAAGGAGGGAACATCCTCAATTTCAATCCGCGACGAGGACAATGGTAAGCAAGGTTCGGCTGTTTCAGAAAGGTCTTCAAAAAAATGTTTTTTGACTACTAGGTTTCTTACAAATCTATTGAGATCCAAAATTGTACGAAACAAATCAAAATGGTTAGAAGGGGCAAATGATAAGCCTCTAGACAACAATTTGACCTGATCAGGAGAAAGAGTATAACTGGAGAGATTGACCACATTGTGCAGAGAGGGCTCTGCATTGGTAGCTACCTGGTACCTCGACTTGCTGTGTTTACGCCCTGCTCGTCTGACACGTTTCTTTTTTGTTTTCGTTTTTTGGTTCTGTTTGGTCTCCTCTGTGTCTTGTAATAAGAGGGCTGGGAGATGGGAACCCCTGAGGTTTGAAGAGAAGGAGGGTCCCCTGTCTGGTGTACAGTGTTGGGAAAAATAGACTGTAAATTCCTACGATTTAAATCGGGGGTCTCAGAGATAGGGATGCTCATTCAGATTCCGCGGAAATGCAATTTCCGAAATTCCGATCGGAAATTGCATTTCCGCATCGGAATGCGGAAATCGGTAATGCAAGTACATTAGGCGGATTTCCGCCGGAAATCGCGGAAATTCCGCCCGACTTTAACATCGATTTTCTCAAAAACTATAAGGTCTTCTTGAAAACTTTTTTTTGCATCTTGTTCAGGAGATTCTGTTTAATAAACCCTGAAAATTTGGTGTTTCTAGGACTTACGGGGGCTTTGCTATTAACTGCTAAATCAGTGGTTTTTTACTGTAATGTAAAATGCAGAAAATCTGCATCTGCCTATTTTCTGCATTTACATTACAGTAAAAATCCGCCGACTTTAGCAATTAATAGCAAAGCTCCCGTAAGTCCTAGAAACACCAAATTTTCAGGGTTTATTAAACAGAATCTCCTGAACAAGATGCAAAAAAAAGTTTTCAAAAAGACCTTATAGTTTTTGAGAAACTCGATGTTAAAGTCGGGCGGAATTTCCGCGATTTCCGGCGGAAATTCCGCCTTGCAATGCGGAAATTGGTAGCGGAAAGCGGAATCGGTATTTGGCAATGGCGGAATGCGGATTTACCGCGGAATCGGAAATTGGCATTTCCGACCATCCCTGCTCAGAGATATCTGATTGGGAGCCTGAAGTATCAAGAGAACTAAAACTCACATTTTTCTTAGGAGTAAATTTCTTCAAAATTGATTTGGGAGACCTATAGCAAGACTCCCATCTTCCCCATTCATAGACTACATTACGATTGTAGTCGTTTGTATCCCTAAGAAACTTGACCCGTTTTGTCTCCATGATGATGGTTTCAAGTTTGCTAATATTGTTTTTAAGTTTACAATTAAGTTCCTCATAGAGGCTCAAGGAGCTAAGTTTCTTCAGATCCTGAGAGGTTTTGTCAATCTGCAGCTTAAGGTCTACTAGTTTTTGTTCTTCATACGAGACTATAAGTCTCATAAGCTGCAGAGAACAATCTGTCAAGATCTGATTCCACTCTATGACAAATTTGTCTGAGTAGATAGTGGTAGGGACTTTCTTAATTCTTAAACCCCTAGGGATAATGCCCTTACTGATGTAATGTTTTAGGCTAGTAACGTCCCACCACAGGCGCACCTCCTTATCCATCAGGCACTCAAATGTGGTGCATAATGAATGTAACGTAAGTTCTGGTTGCAGACTAGCTGCATTGCTATCTCCCGAAAAAATTTACAGGGTATATGCACCTTGGGAGTGGGTACAAGAGGGAAAAAAATTAGCAAAAAGAGCTTATAGTTTTTGAGAAAATCGATTTTAAAGTTTCAAAGGGAAAACTGTCTTTTAAATGCGGGAAATGTCTGTTTTCTTTGCACAGGTAACATGCTTTTTGTCGGCATGCAGTCATAAATGTAATACATATAAGAGGTTCCATATAATTTTCTAGCATTGTAGGGACCCTTAGGGGGATCATGACTGGTGAGTTTTGCCACTGCTGAGCCATTGCCCTTTGAAATGGTGTGAGATTTTGGAACGGTAAATAGTAGGCCCAATGAAAGCCTATGGGGGATTTTACCAATTTTGGACCCCTGTAACTCTGGTTTGCAGAGATGTAGGGACCCCATCTTTGGAATCCAAGTCTAACAATATGTCTTCTACCTGCATGAGACATTTCGTGAAATTCAGACGTTGCTAACGGCCATAGCTGAGATTTATGTACGTCACCATCACTACCATTGAAATAGCCCAAATAAACAGGTTTTTGTGACCCTAGGCTATGACCTCTTTGGCCTAGGGGCCCGAAACTCACCAGTCATGTTCCCCCTAAGGGTCCCTACAATGCTAGAAAATTTGGTACTGCTGAGCAATTGCCCTTTGAAAAGATGTGAGATTTTGGAACTGTAAATAGGAGGCCCAATGAAAGCCTATGGGGGATTTTACCAATTTTGGAGCCCTGTAACTCTGGTTTGCAGAGATGGAGGGAACCCATCTTTGGAGCCCAAGTCTAACAATATGTCTTCTACCTGCATGAGACATTTCGTGAGATTCAGACGTTGCTAACGGCCATTGCTGCGATTTATGTATGTCAGACTCGCCACCATTGAAATTGCCCAAATAAACAGGTTTTTGTGACCCTAGGCTATGACCTCTTCGGCCTAGGACTGCATTGAACGCGACCCACGCATTGTGCGCATTCTGGACAACACCAATTACTGGGTTTATACCCTTCTGGATCCACGGTACAAACACAATGTTCCAAAACTGCTTGAAGAAAGAGCCAGACAGGTCAAAATGGAAGAATACCAGCAGGCCCTTGTGGAGACTTTAGAGAGGAGATTGACATCCTCCCCCTCCTCTAGCCAGTTGTACGCCGACAGACTGACTTCCGCAAACCCAGGACGACCAGGAGGGCAGCAAACAACACAAGCCGCAGCTAGTGCCCAAAAGGGAATGGTATCGGCAGTGTCCTTGGAGTGGGAAAATTTTCTGACACCCATGCAGCAGCACACAGAACAGCAAGCGTGCAGATCCACCTCCAACACCGATCGCCTGGAGAAGATGGTCAAGGACTACATGTCAGATGGCGTAGCTGTGTTGAACAATCCATCTGCACCCTTCAACTATTGGGTATCGAAGCTAGACACCTGGCACAAACTGGCAATGTACGCAATAGAGGTGCTGGCTTGCCCGGCAGCCAGCGTTATGTCGTAACGCTGTTTCAGTGCTGCCGGAGGCATCGTCACAGATCGGCGGCGTATCCGCCTCTCCACAGAAAATGCAGACCGTCTGACTCAAATTAAAATGAATCAATCCTGGATTGGAAACGACTACGCAACACTCCCGGACTCCAACCAAGTAACATGAACAATGAACATCTGTGATGGGTTAGCGTTTCCGGTCCCTGTTTATTGAACCTCTCATCTGTATTACATTTATGACTGCATGGCGACAAAATGCAAATTGCTATCTGCACGCTTCTTGTCCTCATGCAAGGCCTGGGTTGTTGTGTCTCAAAGCGTGGCCTTCTCCTCCTGCGCCACCCTCCTCCTGTTCCATCACGTGTGCTGCTGCTGGGTTAGCATTACCGGTCCCTTTTCCTGGAACCTCTTATATGTATTACATTTATGACTGCATGCCGACAAAAAGCATGTTACCTGTTCAAAGAAAACAGACATTTCCCGCATTTAAAAGACAGTTTTCCCTTTGAAACTTTAAAATCGATTTTCTCAAAAACTATAAGCTCTTTTTGCTAATTTTTTTTCCTCTTGTACCCACTCCCAAGGTGCACATACCCTGTAAATTTGGGGTATGTAGCATGTAAGGAGGCTTTACAAAGCACAAAAGTTCGGGTCCCCATTGACTTCCATTATGTTCGGAGTTCGGCCCGAACACCCGAACATCGCGGCCATGTTCGGCCTGTTCGGCCCGAACCCGAACATCTAGATGTTCGCCCAACACTAATCTGGAAGCAGGAAAAAATTACAGACACTCCCACTGCACGCTACCCTGCATGGCGGGAGGAGGTGGCAGGGACGGTTTTTGTGAGGGAATTGGGATGTTTTTATTGCTAATTGGCTGCACTTGTGGTTGGGGAGAGAGAGGAGGAGGGGCTCCCAAAGCCTCCAGGCCCCCCTGCGATGGCAAATGTTGCAGGGGTCATTGTTATGCCTATGATTGGGTGACAATAAAAGGTGTTAGCAGTGTCCCCTGCATCAGTAGCCTCTCCTTCAGCAATCTATTGAGCTGGATAATATTTGGCTAACAGCATTGTTGTGAAGTGCCTCCCTTGTTCTGCTGTTGTTAACACTTCTGCACTCCTCTGCAGAGGCAGGGAGGGAAGCAGGGGCACTTTGGGCAGCCAGCGAGCTGCCTCTCACTGACGTGGGGTTGCGGTGGCCACGCTCTGCGCCCCCTTACAGTGCTGCATCCGGGGACATGTGTCCCCCCTTACCCACCCATAGCTATGCCTCTGCATTTATCTGCCTATGCCCCTTCCAGATCTTAACCCAGCTCTTGATCTATTCCACATGTTTGCTGTGTGTCTCGTGTCACAGCGGACTTTTATCCCCTAATCCTTTTTCAAGGCTGGATTTATACTTTTTGTGCCACTAGGCCAAATATGTTGTACCCCCTTTCTTGTGAAGCATCTCCCTCTCCCATTCCAGTTGCAGCCTCCTCTTCCTTGTGTATCATCCATGTACAGCAGCCCCTTTCTTTCATGATCAGCTTCCATGAGCGTCAGTTTCCTTTTCCTTCTGTTGCTCCCTATTTTCACCCTCCTCCTCCTGTTACCCCTTCTTCATATCCAGGTGCCCCTTGGCCTGCAGCCGCCCATGGCCTGGGCGTTTGTGGTCTTTCCAGAAACCCGTCCCTGTCCCTTTTGGCATTGCTCACTTTTTTGCCTGTGCCAAGTTTTAGTCAGTGCTTGTTTCACTCAAGAGTGTCATCTAACTCTTGTTATTTAATCTACAACACAGCATAATATTTTGAAACCTTGTAATTAAAGGACAGCAATAATAGCAATCTAAGATACATGCCCAGGTGATGTATTTTGTAGAGCGCTTCGTTTCCCTCTCCAGATCTTTCTAAGCAGTTAAAGACTCTGCCCATCGCTGAGAATACCACTCTACCTCCCGCTGAGCGGAGAACGTCGTGCGGCAGAGCAGTGTGAAGGATGACCACGCACATATTAATGAATCTTGGCATAAACGCAGACAATTGTTCTTTAATTAGCAGAATGACAACTCATTTTGGAAAGTGCTGAACTCACGTACTTTACAAGATTCATGACGCCCCGCGGGCTTCCTTGTTATTTGTTCTTTGTTCATTTTCTCTTCTCTAAACACACTTAATGGATAGAGCTCCTTTGGCTTATCCTTCTACCGTGTCAGATACTGCGGGAAGATGTGACATTTGCCAGGAAAGTCTGGAGGCTTCTGATGACACCCAGAACATTTTTCTCATAAAGTCGGAGTAGCGAAAAACAATAAAAGTAATTTATGCGGGTCTGGTGATTTGCGGTCTTCTGGATATCATTTGTTTAGGTGGAGTTTTTTAGACTCCCATGCATTGCTAGTCAACAGTGAGCTATGCAGAGATCTTCCCCCTTCTACAGGGAATCAGATTCACATTCATTTGCTAAGTTTATGTACTGGAGCAGTCTTTGAAAATCCGAGAAAACTGTAAAGTTAATTAAGTTTTTGCTATTACTATTTTTTTAATTTTTTTTTAAAGACCAACTCTACATGGGAATGTTTTCAGCATTAGCCCTCAGTGGTATCTGTGTATGTGGGACAAGCCAAAACAATTGATCATTTTATACAAGATTTGGAGTTACTGTATTTTTGGCATATAAGATGCTCTGGTCTATAAGACTCACCTAGGTTTATCCATTTAAACTCTACAGTTAGAGGTCAGTTAGAGGTCAGTTAGAGCTTTGAGTCCACAATGTTGTTATTTTGGGTGGTTTTGAGGCTTGTCTCTCTTCCCCCATTTACCATACCCTAATGAAAACTCTGTAATATCTAGCCCTAGTCTCTCACCTTGAAAAAAAAAAAAAACCTTTTTAAAGCCAAATGATTCCCTGTCCTCTAACTAAAACGTTCTTCAAGTTAATAAAAGAAAAAAGAACCCTTTCTGAATCTAAACCTTCATCTTTTAACCCAAACTAAAATAGTCTTTAACCAAACCTTTCTAGTGGTCTCTTAAATGTTAAAGAGAAACTCCAACTAAGAATTGAACTTTTTCCCAATCAGTAGCTGATACCCCATTTTACATGAGAAAGACAATGATTTTCACAAACAGACCATCAGGGGGCGCTGTGTGACTGATTTTGTGCTGAAACCCCTCCCACAAGAGGCTCTGAATACCGCGGTACTGCTGGCAAACTGCCACAATGTAACAATGTTCAGAGACAGGAAATAGCTGTTATTAGCTGTCTGTAACAGACAGAGCAGCTAGAAACAGCTAAATAACCTGCCCACAGTAACAATGTCACCATGTAATAAATGTCAGAATGTTAATCTGGGAGAGGAAAGATTTTACAATGAGCAAACACTGACTAAATCATTTATACAGAATTATGGTAAAAAATGAAGCACTTTTTTTACTACATTATTTTCACTGGAGTTCCTCTTTAAGATACTCACCTGTCATCATCTTTCTCCATGTCTTCTGCTTAAAGGGACACTTAAGTCTCTGTAAAAAAAATGAGTTTTACTCACCTGGGGCTTCCAGCAGCCCTTTGCAGCTGCCCGGTGCCCATGTAGACTCTCTCAGATGCTCCTTGCACCGCCGGCAGCCACTTCCAGTTTAGGCAACAGGAGATGACAAGCCGGGAACACGGGTGATTCTTCGCGTTCCGGCCACAATAGCGCCCTCTATGCTGCTATATGCTATATGCCATATGCTATAGCAGCATAGAGGGCGCTATTGTGGCTGGGAACGCGAAGAATCACTCGCATTCCCGGCCTGTCGGCTCCTGTCGCCGAAACCGGAAGTTGCTGCCGGCAGTGCCAGGAGCATCTGAGGGAGTCTACGTGGGCACCGGACAGCTGCAGGGGGCTGCTGGAAGCCCCAGGTGAGTAAAACTCAATTTCTTACAGAGACGTAAGTGTCCCTTTAAGCTTTGGTATATAAACCTATCTTCCCTCAAACCGGGGGTGAGGGGATTGTGTGTAAAGATATAGTAGACCGGTGGGGTATGTGTAAGTAACTCACTTAATTTCAGTGTGGGAGTCCTCTCTTTTGTGCAGTATCCTAAAGCCCTCCAATCATTCTGCTCTGGCTCTGTCTGCCCCGGCGTTTCTGCATGTTGGGTGAACTCACCATGTGACATGCTGGAATACTGGTTGCAGATGAGGCTGGGTCGAAGGGTCAGCTAGTTTTGTGGGGGGATGGGGGTAGGGAGGGTGGCCAAACAGGTTTTCTCATTAGGGGCCCAGAAATTTCTGATGGCAGCCCTGGCCGTCCCTCTCAAAGGAAAGCCATTGCTGCTTATGTTTTCATTTGGATTTCCAGTTACATGGGACACAGAGCTGCATGTCATTCCTGGAGCAGTACATTTCACCACATCTACAGACTTCAAAAACATCTACTTAGGGCAATTATTTGTTCATTGCTCATACTGGTGCACAACTGGGAGAGGGGTGGGGAAGAGTACGTATTTCAGGCGCACTGCTTCAGGTAAGCACCGAGTGGCACTAGTAAAATATTGGTAATTTAGTTTACCAATATTTTACTATTCACTACCCAGCACCCATACACACTTAAACCCTGCCTTGTAAGTGCCTAAAACCCACCCCTCACCTTAATATCTACCTTTACCACCCTTCTCCCTAATAAGTGCCTAACCCAAACCCTCTCACTAATGCCCAACCCTACTAGCTTCAACCCCCCTCTGTAAGTGGCCAAGCCAAACCCCCCCACCTAATGCCTAACCCAACTACCCCCATAAGTGCGTAAACCAAACCCCCACCTAATGCCCAACCCTAACCCCCACCTCTAAGTGCCTAATCCGAACCGTGTAACAAGAGACCCAACAACTGCTCTACCATTGGCAAAAATCATTCATTCCTATGTGGCAGCTGATCGGCTACTACCTGTATCGGGTGCCCAACACAACGCTTGGTCACTCAATTCTGAATAATGAACACAATCGTATTTTAGATGCCTTATGACTCCTGCATCCAAATGAGCATATAGGGATAGGCTAAGTGGATTTACTTTTGCCATGTATTTAGCCGCAAAGCATTGCAAGTAAGATGAAGATGCACATGGCAGTGAATGCTGCCTACAGAAGCTTTTCTCAGATGCATCTATCTCCATTTTTGGAGAAGACAAATGAGCATTATTATGTATTTCCAGCACCCTCCCTCATGCTCTCAATACAAATGTGACAGATGCTGTGCTTTATCACACTTAGTTTTAATTTGTGGTTTGCAAATCCTTTGGCGATAATGGCTGAGATGCATTTTTCTATAATGACCATTGTGCTGTGAAAACCTGCTGTGGTAGGTTTACGTAATGCCTGTTAGGCAGGGATCACACTTATCACCACGAAAAACTGAATGTTTCCCGGATGCGGATTTTCACATTTAAATTTCTGTTTTCATATGCAAACTTTCACACACTTTTTCTTTTTTACACAGCTAATGAAAGTCAGTGGGAATTTGCGTGCGATCGATGTGCAAATTTATGCTAGAAGATGTGTCTTTTCACTTATGCAAAAACACAAACACAATTTCATGAATTTTAGCACTTGTGCGGGTCTCCATTGATTTTCATTAGAACAGGTTGTAGCAAATTTGCAATTCGCATGCAAATTTTAATCGGTGTGAATCCTGCTCTGACTTTCTGATTCATGGGCCCATATGAAATTTACATTTTCTCCTGAGTTTTCTCCTAGGTGATTTTCACACCTTGTCATTGTCAATAAAATGCCTTTTAAACCACAAACCAACAAGAAAATACTCTAAATAATGTTGATAGTACTTTTTCACCAACTTTTAGGTACTTTTTCAATTGTAAAATGCTTACAAGTTACAGTATTTTAAAGCGGAATTGTCACCATAAAAATCAAATTTCAACAGCAACTGGTCTGAGTGTAATAAGTAATAAATATGCTAAACCTGCATTCAAAACGTTCAAAACTTTTTCTGCTGCTATGGTTTGGAGTTATCACATACCTTAGGAGCACTGTCCCTTTAATTGCCATTGCCATCGCCTGGCAAAACAGTTGCATGCTGGGGGGGGGGGGGGGGGGGGGTCTTTTTATCTATAATGTATTCCTCCTCTTCCCTTTATTTCCCCCCTCCTTTTAATGACATAAGACAGTGCACTTCCTAGTATAGACCTCAGTGGGAGTGTCTGAAGACTCTGGGAAGAGGGCAGGTAATGAATACATAATTAACAAGTGGAGAAAAAAGAGTGAGGGAGGAAATGATGTCAGGATTAGCTTCATTCCAAGGTAACCAAGATGGAAACTGTCTAGAAAAGGATTCTCTGCGTTTTCCTTTATAAAATTCACAGGAATCATAACGTAGACAGGATAGTGCAATACATCTGTATCTGTTATGTAAGTAAAACTAGTATTTATCTACTTATGTGTTTTTTTTATTTCCAGGTTAGCATGGGTGTCACTTGTTCAGTTGAAGCTTCATGATGTTAAAATAAGTCTTTGCACTCTCTTCCCTACAAAATCCAAGATAACATTGTTTAGTTATCTCTGAGCTGATAAAAATGCTATACAGTTGTAATAGAATAAAAGTAAAGCATTCTCCCTTACCCTAGGGAATTTAGTGGCAAGTCTAATGAACTAACATCAAAAAAATAAACATTTTAGGAGCAGACAAATGCAGAGCCGGGACAAGGTCCTCCAGCACCCAAGGCTGAGACACCAAAGTGCGCCCCTCCATCCCCCCTACCCCAACCGTCACACACTGATAGCTATTAGACTAAGAGGGCCACAGGGTCCACAACCTCCCCAACACCTTAATATCTAGTTATCTGGCTTGCAGTCTTTTCTATGTATCCCCTTTTCTTATTTCTTTCTGCTTTATACACAATTAGGAATGACAGCTGAATGAATTGTGCGCCCCCTCCTACACTGCGCCCTGAGGCTGGAGCCTCTCCAGCCTATGCCTCGGCCCGGCCCTGGACAAATGTAACAATTAGGTAGTGTATACAATGAGCTTGATTCACTAAAGCATGCTAAGTGTTAGCACGCCAGTGAAAAGCCCCTTAGCACGTGCAAAGTGCCTTTGCACGCGCTAATATGCGCGCAAAGGTTTGCGCACGCAAAGTTTAGCGGTGTGCGGTGGGCACGAAACGTTGCTCTGTCCACTTGTAAAATAGCCTGATAAGCGTACTTTGCATGCGGACGGTGCAACATTTCGCGCGCACCAAATAGCGTGCGATCAGTAACAACTTTGCCCTTGCAAACTACTGAGCAGCCTAGTTTGCACGTGCAAAGCTTTTAGGCGTGCTAACTGTGTTAGCACCCTTTTGTGAATCAAACCCAATGTGTTACTAATACTTTATCAAAACAAAAGAACTGTTTAAATAAACAAGAGAGATAGACAAATAAAATGTGTGGGTTTAACCAATTGGGGACCGACGCAGTACAAATCTACGTCGGGCGGGTGGCGCTGCGGTTCTCACCGGACGTAAACTCTACGTCCCATTCACCGCTCGCCTCCACCCGGCACCGCCGCTTTGTCCCCACCGCAATGTGCTGCCCTACCGCCTCTATGATGGCAGAGCACTGTGTGCGAAGTGGTTAAAGGGAATGTTCTTTAAAGAGGAACTGTCGTGACAATTTTATAATTTAAGACACACAAAAATAAGTATTACATTTCTTCCAGAGTAAAATGAGCCATAAATGACTTTTCTCCTATGTTACTGTCCCTTACAGTAGGTAGTAGAACTCTAACATTACTGACAGGTTTCGGGTTAGTCCATCTCTTCATGCGGGATTCTCAGCATGGCCTTTATTCTTTATAAAGACATTCCCTGAAAAAGATTTATACAATGATGATGGACAGCCTCCCTGATCACCGTACACTTTTTTTGGCAGTTGGATGGAGCAACTGCCATTAACTAAGTGCTTTTAAAAATAAAAAAAATGTAAGAACCCCCTATGAGAAGATAGGCTAGTCCAAAATCTGTCGGTAATGTCAGATTTCTACTGCTTACTGTAAACCTAAGTACTCATGGGGGGACAATTGTAGCTGTCGCTAGCACACGGGAGCGTGTGCGCGACAGTTTGGCGACAGTTCGGCGACAGCTCGTCGCCAAGTCCCTCTGCATCCACACTGCAGCAGAGGGATTAGCGATGCGGCGGAAGCTGTCGCCGAGGTTCCTCCCCCCCCCCCGCCGGAAGCTCCGTGTGCTGTGTGTGGGTAGCTGTCGCTAGCCCGCATACACATGCGGGACTAGCGACAGTTCCGGCGAGGTTGCGGCGACGGCTGTAGCCGGCGATTGAACATGTCAATCGCCTGGCAACAGCTCCGACGGGCGACGGTTCGGGGCGCGCGCGTCATACACACGGGCGAACTGTCGCCGCAACATGCGCGTGCCACGCGGTTGCGGCGACGGCCGTCCCCCGTGAGTATGGACCTTAAGGGACAACAACCTAGGAGAAAAGTAATGTATGGCTCATTTAACTCTGGAAGAAACATACTTCTTATTTGTATATGTTAACATGTATTTTAAATGTTAAGATTTTTGCGACAGAGGTCCTTTAAAGAGAATATAACAATATATTCTAGGAGGAAACTCAGTATAAAAAGTGAATTGCGTATGGGCCATGGGCTTATTAGCAGTCACATTTTATGGCTCAGAATAGAATTGACATTGCTGACATAACCCCATTATGTGTATACAGTATATAATATATATGTAGCTGGTTGGAAATATGAACTGAGTACTGCAGCTCAAAGAAGTAAGATATAGAGGCCAGTATGCAATTGACTTTTTCTCCTTAAAGTTTTCTCCTTGGAGATAATTTTTCATCTTCTATATTTAAAATATTTATTCAGCACTTTGTAAGTGAAAAGGTACCAAAAAGTAGTTGAATAATTATCATCAACATTATTTTGAGTCTTTCCTTACTTTTTGGTGGTTTAAAAGACCTGGGCCCATATGCAAATATCTTTTTCTCCTGAATTATCTCCTAGGAGATAATTTTCATATTAGCTTTAAAATAACGTTCAACCATTTTACAAATGAAAAAGTACCTACAAGTTGGTGAAAAAGTACCATAAAAATGATTTGATTATTTTCTTGCTTGCTGGTGATTTAAAATGTATTTTATGACAAGGGCCCATATGCAATTCTCATTTTCTCCTGAGTTTTCTTCTAGGTGATATTTTCACAACTGTCAATAAAATATCTTGAAAATCAACAAACAGGCAAGAAAATACTCAGAATAATTTTCACGGTACTGCTTCACCTTCTTTTTGGGCATTTTTTAGTTGCAAAGTGTTGAAAAGTAATTTTAAAGAGAAGATGAAAAATTGCACATGGGCCACGGTGTGAAAATATCACCTGAGTAAACTCAGAAGAAAAAAATGAATTACATATGACCATTTTATTGACAAGTTTAAAAATATCACATAGGAGAAAACTACTAGCTGATTGGCTACTAAAAGCGGATTGGCTACTGAAATTTTAAAGGGAAACTTTTTAAGTTACATTAGTTATGTTAGTAGATAGGTAATATAATCTCTTACCCACCTTGTTTTAAAAGAACAGGCAAATGTTTGTGATTTCATGGGTGCAGCCATCTTTTTTGGTTGAAAGGAGGTGACAGGGAGCATGAGACACAGTTCCAACTGTCCTGTGTGCTGCTCACCCCTCCCAGCTGCATGCGCTAGGCTTAAAATTTCAAATTCAAAATAAAAAATACACAAATTTGCACCAAAACAGCAGAAGGAGAACAACAACATCAGAAATCCCATCATGCTTTGCACAGCATCATCGGGAAAAATGCCCCGGCAGATTTCTTCTGTGCAGCTAAAAATGAGGTTTGGGTAAGAAAAACAAAGTTCTGATGCTGTGAAACTGTTAAAGAAACACTAAGCCTTTTCAGTGCTGCTGAGTAGATTTTTAGTCTGAAGGTTCACTTTAACCTAACGCCTCTTTTGCACTGGACGCTGAGAAACTGATGCATTTCAACTTTTCATAGCAGTGTAAATATTTCAGTTAAAACGCATATAATGTGACCTGAGCCATAGGGAAACATGGACATTACCTTGCACATCAGTGGTCCTTTTAGTTATAACTGACAGAAACTGATATAGTGGAAAAGAGCCCTTACTCTGAAGTGAACAACAGCTGATTAGCTATCAATAGCATCCATGCACCAAACTCAACGCCTCGTTCAGTTTACATTGGCGTCAATTAGATGTCTGCTGAAGCCAATGCCCAGATGAATTGCTGCACAGTAATATGCAATAGCAGATATCCAGTGGTAAGTTCACGAAATTCTGATAACATAATACAATCACGTTTGTCCATTTGTGTCCAAAATGTGCTCCAACATGTGCTACAGGAGTATTATTATTATTATTATTATTTATTGTATTTATAAAGCGCCAACATATTACGCAGCGCTGAACATTAATTTAGGTTACAGACAATATTTAGGGGTGACATACAGCAATATGACAATACAGGAATAATAGAAAACCAGATCACACAGCACAGTATGAGTACAAGGTAATGCTTAGTCAGTCACTGGATTGAGCATGGAGATTAGGCAAGTTAGGTTCACTCAGATGCATAGCATGGGTTCACAGTAATGGAGGTGCATGATCAGGTAGGACACAAAAGGAGGAGGACCCTGCCCAAAGGCTTACAATCTAGAGGGAGAGGTAAGGACACAAACGGTAGGGGACCAGAGTTCAGCTGTAGGTTTAGAGCACTTGTGAGGGGTAGTAGGCCAGAGTGAAAAGGTGAGTTTTGAGGGCTTTCTTGAAGATGTTGAAGGAGGGGGCTGCCCTAATGGGTGGAGGTAGGGAGTTCCATAGTGTTGGAGCAGCTCTTGAGAAGTCCTGGAGGCGTGCATGGGACTGGGTGATGCGGGGGGCGGTTAGGTGAAGTTCATTGGAAGAGCGGAGTGAGCGGCTAGGTGTGTACCTCTGAGTAAGATCGGAAATGTAGGTTGGACACGTTTTGTGGACAGATTTGTAGGTCAGACACAGTATCTTGAATCTGATTCTGGACTGGATAGGAAGCCAGTGGAGGGATTCTAGGAGGGGATCTGCCGTGGTGGAGCGATGGGAGCAGTGGAAAATTATGGCTGCCGCATTCATGATGGACTGCAGTGGGGCTGTTCGGGTCATAGGGAGAGTATAACAGGCGTTATAAAAAAGATAGGTTACATTATTAGGTGGGTGTCATCTGGAGCTTTATGCAGGTTCCTCTGAAGCCATGCTGGATGCTAGCAAGTTTAAACATAGAAAACTGGGTCACAACCATAATTACCAAATGCATTTTTTGAGAGGGTAACCCTCCTTTTCCAAGGTAGTGGTAGTGTGACAAGCAAGTGATTTATCATCTAGTTTTTTGAATCACTTGTGACATCCCCACTGAACATCTTTAGTAACGAGGCACACAGTGTGAGATTTTGTTTTTCTTAGAAAAACACACAAAAAGCTTGGCATGGCTGCCATAACTTCTTGTGGGTAAATGACAAGCAGACTCCCAGAGAGCCTGCGTCTGAATCCATCTCCCCTATGCCATCTGCCAGACACCCCTCTCTATTGTCTCTAATGGGACAGACATTAAGTGACATCTTGAGCACAGTGATAAGTAGAAATTTCGCATAGACGTAATTTTGCATCGAAATTTTCAATTACGATGAAAAATCGTAGTGCAAAATTTAGGGAAAAATCGTAATTCATTTCATCTGTAATTGTAATCATTCGTAATCTAGTGTAATTTTCTACAATTTTTGCGTAATTTTGTGTTTGACTTTAGCGGTTAATAGGAAAGCTATACAAGCTATCGCCACCAGAATTGCTACAAATGTTAAGAATATTAGTGGGTACAAGTCAAACTTTTTTTTCAAAAAGACCCTGTAGTAAAGGTCAATCCCCTCATGGGTGATTTTCATGGTTAAAAAGTGTGCAGATGAGTTAAACAAAAGGATAGAGGCCCGGATAGGGCTTAGGCTGTGGGCACACATAACATAGCGTGAAAGGCTGCGTTTTATGTCATGTTTGATATTAATGTCGTGTGCGTTTTTGGTGCGTTTGTGTTAGCGTTTTTACCGCAGCTGCGTTTAAGCGTTTTGCATGCGTTTTAATGTGTTTGCAGTTCGCATATGCGTTTTGTATGAGTTTTTCAATTCCATTTTATTCTAATCACTAGGAAGACAACAGGAAGCGGAAATACATTATAAAAACTATTTTTTTCAAAAAAAAAAAAAAAAAATGCATGAAAAACGCATACCATTGCGTTTCTATTGACTTTCATTATGTGTGTTTTTGATGTGTCTATGAATATTATGCAACAAACCCAGCATTTAAAAAAAACGCAGGTTTGAAAACGTATGGAAAACGCTAGTGTTTTCCGCAATGCTAGCGTTTCTGCTAAGTGTGCACCTAGCCTTACTGTGTGCCTGGGCTCCATAGCAGCTATGCTTGATATTGTTATTTCCTAATCTTCCATATTTCAAGGTTGGGAGGTATAATTGTGTAATCTTCCCCACTGAATAACCTGCGTAGAGACACTTGTATATCAGTTGTTATTCCTGTTCTACAGAATACATCCTTGTTGTGGAGCATTACCGCTAAATAAAAGCCTTGCAGCGCCTCCCCATAAAACTCATGTCATATCTTTTTACTTGCGGTATAAAACATTTTGCAAAGTCAGATATTTTCCTAATCACCTTAATGCCTATAAATCCCTAGGTGGCAGCAACTGACAAAGCATAACTGTAGCTGGCACATAAATCCCAGGAAGATTAAACTTCCCTCCTGCCAAAGTTCTTTTGGCCAAACACAAGTTAAAATAACGGGGAAGACGTGATGTACCTCTGTCCTCTGTATCAGGACATCGCCGCCGCCGCCGCCGCCGCCGCGCTTCAACGACACAATTTATTATCTGTGAAAACTCATTCTGAATTTTTTTCCCACAGCAACGGAATATATAGAGTGATGTGGTTCATGATAAAAATAAATGACTTATCTTCCCGGAGAAAGAAAAAGAATTCAGCTTTGTAGAATTTGCAGCGTCATTGGGCCTATATAAACCGCGGCGGATACGTTTTATCTCTCTCGTGCCATGTGAGCATTTCATTATTTTTGCTGACACGTTGCAAAGGAAAAGCAAATGTTCCAGCGCCTGCCGCATTGGCTTTTCACTGATCATCGCCATGGCTCTATTGCGCAGCCAATGAATCATAGAACGCCGCGGCCTTCCAAGGCGTACGTTCTGATTTTCGCATTGGCTACTTCATGCGTTGCTTAATGAACCCCCGATTGCTTTATTTTTTGGCTTTACACATTTCTGTCTCTTTGAATTTGACATGCAACATAAACTTCATAAAGTATTCTCTCGATTTCAGCTCGGTGAAAACAGTACTTCATGCGTTCATGGATTGCAAGAAACAAAAGGTATCTAAAGGTCACCGGATAATAAAGAACAAAGAGGAAACACACATAGTATACACCAGAAATGGATAAAGCCCCCATAAAGGACAATTGAAGTGAGAGGGATACTGAGGCTGCCATATTTATTTCCTTTTGAGCAATGCCAGTTACCTGGCAGCCCTGCTGATCTGTTTGACTGCAGTAGTGTCTGAATACCACCAGAAACAAGCATGCAGCTAATCTGGTCAGATAATAAAAGACTATAATGTCATAAACACCTGATCTGCTGCATGCTTGTTCAGGGTCTATGGCTAAAATGATTAAAGGCAGAGAATCAGCAGGACTGCCAGGCAACTGGTATTGCTTAAAAGGAATTAAATATGACAGCCTCCATATCCCTCTCACTTCAGATGCCCTTTAAGCAAGATAGCAAATTTTGCTCACCACTGATGGTCACCTGACTTTTTTTTCAGTAGCAGGAGCTACCAGGCCCCTAGATTCTGACCAGGCCCTAGGCAAGTGCCTGGGATTGCCTTTTGGATGATCCGGCTCTGGTATAGACTAGGATGCAGCAGGGATATGTGATTTGTGTGGATTAATTATTCCAAAGATGAAATGTAAAGTTCTGCTACATAATAAAAAAATAAAAAAAATCATTTGGTTAAATGAAAGTTAATGGAGTCATGTAAAAATAATGGAAGGTAATATTTCCATTAGGAACCTGTTAAATATCAGTTTTCATTTAGTGTTCTTTTAGCATGAATACATATCAGCTTCAGATGACTCCCCAGATCATTATTTATATTGTGTTATTGATCTGTCCACCTTTAGAATGACTGGCTGTTCTCTTCAAATGCATCTACTTATTTAATAATGGACAGTTTCCAAAATGTTTCTATCTCTGCTTGTGTCTCTCCTGCCCAATGCCCCTTTAAAGGTAGGAATATACTAGGCCAGTGGTGTCGCTAGGGCCTTTGATCCGGGGCACCTCCCAGAACCTGTTGCCATGGTGCCCCGGATCGATTGAGAGGCAGGAGGGGGCACTGGGCGGAGCGGCGGGGGGAGCGGGCAGTTCAAAACTCACCTTCCGTTCGGAATCGACGCAGGCACAGCTTCCATATGCTTCCGGCTTCCGATTTCCTCCCACCGGCGTCCGTCACCTTGGTTACAGCTCTCTCTGTGATGACGTGACCGATGTCATCACAGGGGGCGCTGTAACCAAGGCGACGGACGACGGTGGGAGGAAGTCGGAAGCACATGGAAGCTGTGCCTGCGTCGATCCGAACGGAAGGTGAGTTTTGAGCTGCCCGCTCCCCCCACCGCTCCGTTTAGCACCCCACCTATCTAACCTCCACTGGGGGAAGCTGCCTATATAGACTATACTGGGGGAAGCTGCTGGGGGAAGCTACCTATCTAATCTATACTGGGGAAAGTTATCTATCTAATCTATACTGGGGAAGGTACCTATATAATCTATACTGCTGGAAGCTACCTATCTAGCCCCCAGCCCAGCAAAGTCCCCCAAAATGCCCCCAGCAAATTGCCCAGTCCAGCAAAGCCCCCAGCAAGCCACCTATCAAAGCCAGGCCGGTTCAACATCACTGCCAGCCAAGCTGGCACAGCATCACCGTCAGCCAGGCCGGCACAGCATCACTGCCAGCAATGCCAGCACAGCATCATCACCAGCCAGGCCAGCACAGCATAGGATAGCATAACCACCAGCCAGGCAGCCCAGCATAACCGCCAGCCGAGTACAGCACACAGGCCAGCCAGCCGAAGACAAGACAGAAGCCAGGTGAGGGGCTTATTTATGTGAAATACTGCCTATTGAATATATTTAAGTTACGCCACTGCTATGCTCATGTACATTTGGCCCCACATATGACCACGCCCTAAAACCTGTATATTGTATTTCAATGCTGATGCAGAGGTATAGCATTTTATTGTGTTTTCATACCTTTTTTTATGCTTTTTTTTTTTTAAAACAAACAAACAAGTTTGATGATGTATTTTCACTTCCTGTTGACTTCCTAGTGATGAGCATAAATCGCATATAAAAACGTATACAAAACGCAGACAAAACGAACCAAAAATGTTTCAAAAACACTTGTGATTTATATGTGTATAACGCAAACCAATTCAAACACAAGCAAAACGCATGTGCAAAACATAAACGCGCTCAAAACATCTTAAAATGCACAAATGAATATGCAGCAAAACTTAACCTTTCAGACAACGAGTGTTCCCAGCCCTACACTTGCAGGGTATACCTGCATTGCGTTACCTTACGCACGCTGATTGGGGTAGTGGTCTATGGGCGACGCTTGTAGTGTAAACAAAGGAGTGCGGTGCTTCGTGGCGCGCATGCGCAGACCGACGGGAATCCTGGAGAATCTCAGTGATTTACTTCCTGCCCAGCAGGAAGTACGTCATTGAGCGGGGGGTGGTGCTATGCAAATGACCCTGTCGGCACACTTTGCTGCAGAGTCATATGTTTGTCATTTTTTGCTTTGCGGTGGGAAGCGGCAGGGCCATCTCTTCCCCCCACCGCAATGCAAAATGTAGATGTAAAACTGCCCTAAAGTATAATGCATGCAAGTTGCATCCCTTAGGCTCAGTGCGCCACTGTGACGCCAACAGCTGTGTTTGCTCCATTTTAATATGTATAAAGTAGTGTATGCACATGCATATTTCTGTATTCATCTCTGGGCATTGCACTACTTAAAGAGGAACTCCAGTGAAAATGATGTGATAAAAAAGTGCTTCATTTTTACAATAATTATGTATAAAATGATTTAGTCAGTGTTTGCCCATTGTAAAAGCTTTCTTCTCCGTGATTTATGGTACATTCTGACATTTATCACATGGTGACATTTTTACTGTTGGCAGGTGATGTAAGTGGATGTACCTGCTGCTTGATTTTTGGCAGTTGGAAACAGCTGTAAAAAGCTATTTCCCACAATGCAATGACGTTCACAGACAGGAAACTGCCAGGAAAATGGTCCTCACAGTTTCCTGTGGGAGGGGTTTCACCACAATACCAGCCATACAGAGCCTCCTGATGATCCATTGGTGAAAAGGAATAGATTTCTCATGTAAAATGGGATATCAGCTACAGATTGGGATGAAGTTCAATTCTTGGTCATGGTTTCTCTTTAACCTCCTGAACGGTATGACTGACACTGTGTCTGGCAAGACATTTTTCGCAGAAAGTGGTATGCCTGACACAGTGTCGGGGCATGCCACTCAGGAGGTTTTGCGAAGTATAGGAGCCCCACAGTATAAGTTAGCCAGGTGTAGGGGCTCCTGTATAGAGTTGGGCCGAACCTCCGATTTTAGGTTCGCGAACCTGGTTCGCGAACTTGCGCGGAAGGTTCGGTTCGCGTTAAAGTTCGCGAACCGCAATAGACTTCAATGGGGATGCGAACTTTGAAAAAAAAAATAATTATGCTGGCCACAAAAGTGATGGAAAAGATGTTTCAAGGGGTCTAACACCTGGAGGGGGGCATGGCGGAGTGGGATACATGCCAGAAGTCCCCGGGAAAAATCTGGATTTGACGCAAAGCAGCGTTTTAAGGGCAGAAATCACATTGAATGCTAAATGACAGGCCTAAAGTGCTTTCAAACATCTTGCATGTGTATACATCAATCAGGTAGTGTAATTAAGGTACTGCTTCACACTGACACACCAAACTCACCGTGTAACGCAGCGCAAACAGCTGTTTGTGTAGTGACGGCCGTGCTGGACTGGTGCGCACCATGGCGAGAGTGCAGGTTTTGGTGGCTTTACAGCCCATATGGTCGCCTGGCTGATGTAGCTGAATGACAGAACAGTGACTGTCCAGCTGATCAAATTTGGTCTGACCACAATGAGGCAACGACCTTATTATCGTGGGTGTGCCCCCCGAGACACTCATCTAGGCGCCGGTCATTGCTTCATTGTGATACGCAAGCCCCTTCACCACGGCAAGGTAATGATCACGAAGGGGAATGGGCGCATGTACATGCCTTTTCTTTTGTTGTTGCAGCTGCCCGCAGTGCAGCCAGAAAAATTAGGCAGTCATGTACACGCACCAGAAAAATTATTACAGCGGCCGCTGCTAGCAGCGGCCTAAAAAATTCAGCAATCCGCCTGGAGTCCCGGACCCTGTTGGTGGTGGCGGAGAAGGTAGTCAAGCGGCCTGCAGGCAGACATGCTGTGTGGAGGGACTGGGAGCGACTTAGTCTTCTTGGGGCAGGCCAGGCAGCCAGTCACACGGCGTGCAGGCAGAGATGCTGTGTGTGCGGGGACTGACTTAGTCTTGGGGCGGGCAGCAGCCCTCCGGGATCCATGCCTCATTCATTTTGATAAAGGTGAGGTACTTAACACTTTTGTGACTTAGGCGACTTCTCTTCTCTGTGACAATGCCTCCAGCTGCGCTGAAGGTCCTTTCTGACAGGACGCTTGCGGCAGGGCAGGAGAGAAGTTGGATGGCAAATTGGGACAGCATTGGCCACAGGTCAAGCCTGCGCACCCAGTAGTTCAAGGGTTCCTCGTCGCTGTTCACAGCAGTGTCTACATCCACACTTAAGGCCAGGTAGTCGGCTACCTGCCGTTCCAGGCGTTGGTGGAGGGTGGATCCGGAAGGGCTACGGCGAGGCGTTGGACTAAAGAACGTCCGCATGTCCGACATCACAATGAGATCGCTGGAGCGTCCTGTCTTTGACTGCGTGGACACGGGAGGAGGATTAGTGGCAGTGGTACCTTGCTGGCGTTGTGCCGTCCCATTACCCTTAAAGGCATTGTAAAGCATAGTTGACAGCTGGTTCTGCATGTGCTGCATCCTTTCCACCTTCCGGTGAGTTGGTAACAGGTCCGCCACTTTGTGCCTGTACCGAGGGTCTAGTAGTGTGGCCACCCAGTACAGCTCATTCCCCTTGAGGTTTTTTATACGGGGGTCCCTCAACAGGCAGGACAGCATAAAAGACGACATCTGCACAAAGTCGGATCCAGTACCCTCCATCTCCTCTTGCTCTTCCTCAGTGACGTCAGGTAAGTCAACCTCCTCCCCCCAGCCGCGAACAATACCACGGGAAGGTTGAGCAGCACAAGCCCCTTGCGATGCCTGCTGAGGTTGTTCTCCTGCCGCTGTCCCCTCCTCCTCCTCCTCCTCCCCCAAAGAAACACCTTGCTCATCATCCTCTGAGTCTGACTCGTCTTCTGCGCACGACTTCTCTTCTTCCTCCTCCTCCCCCCTCTGTGCTGCCGCAGGTGTTGAGGAAACAGCTGGGTCTGATGAAAATTGGTCCCATGCCTGTTCCTGCCGTAACGGTTCCTGGTCACGCTCATTCACAGCTTCATCCGCCACTCTACGCACAGCACGCTCCAAGAAGTAAGCGTAGGGAATTAAGTCGCTGATGGTGCCCTCACTGCGGCTCACCAGGTTGGTCACCTCCTCAAACGGCCGCATGAGCCTGCATGCATTTTCCATCAGTGTCCAGTTGTCGGGCCAGAACATCCCCATCTTCCCAGACTGTTTCATTCTACTGTAGTTGTAGAGGTAGTGGGTCACGGCTTTCTTCTGTTCTAGCAGGCGGGAGAACATGAGCAGGGTCGAGTTCCAGCGAGTCGGGCTATCGCAAATGAGGCGTCTCACCGGCATGTTGTTTTTGCGCTGAATTTCCGCAAAGCGTGCCATGGCTGTGTAAGACCGCCTCAAATGCCCACAGAACTTCCTGGCCTGCTTCAGGACATTCGCTAAGCCAGGGTACTTTGCCACAAATCTTTGAACCACTAGATTCATGACATGTGCCATGCAGGGTATGTGTGTCAGCTTCCCCATATGCAAAGCGGCAAGCAGATTGCTGCCGTTGTCGCACACCACGTTGCCACTCTCCAGGTGGTGCGGGGTCAGCCACTCATCCACCTGTTTCTTAAGAGCAGCCAGGAGAGCTGCTCCAGTGTGACTCTCCGCTTTGAGACAAGACATGTCTAAGATGGCGTGACAGCGTCGTACCTGGCATGCAGCATAGGCCCTGCGGAGCTGGGGCTGTGTAGCTGGAGAGGAGAACTGCCACTCAGCCAAGGAGGAGGAGGACAGCGAAGAGCATGTAGCAGGAGGAGAGGAGGTGGCAGGAGGCCTGCCTGCAAGCCGTGGAGGTGTCACAATTTGGTCCGCTGCGCCCTGCTTGCCATCGTTCACCACCAGGTTCACCCAATGGGCTGTGTAGGTAATGTAGCGGCCCTGCCCGTGCTTGGCAGACCAGGCATCCGTGGTCAGGTGTACCCTTGACCCAACGCCCTTCGCAAGAGATGACACCACTTGCCTCTCAACTTCACGGTGCAGTTGGTGTATGGCCTTTCTCGAAAATAAGTGCGGCCTGGCATCTTCCACTGCGGTGTTCCGATGGCCACAAATTTACGGAAGGCCTCAGAGTCCACCAGCCGGTATGGTAACAGCTGCCGAGCTAACAATTCCGCCACGCCAGCTGTCAGACGCCGGGCAAGGGGGTGACTGGCCGAAATTGGCTTCTTCCGCTCAAACATTTCCTTCACGGACACCTGGCTGCTACTGTGGGCAGAGGAGCAGGAACCGCTCAAGGGCAGAGGCGGAGTGGAGGAGGGTGCCTGTGAAGGTGGAAGGGAGAAAGCGGCAGAAGCAGATAATGCACCTGATGGAGGAGGAAGAGGAGAAGGAGGGTGGCTTTGCTTTTGTGTGCTGCTGCTGCTTTTGCTCAGGTGGCCATCCCATTGCTGTTTGTGCCTTTTCTCCAGGTGCCTTCGTAAGGCACTTGTCCCTACATGAGTGTTGGCCTTTCCACGGCTCAATTTTTGTTGGCAGAGCGAACAGATGGCTTTGGTCCGATCTGAGGCACACACATTAAAAAATGTCCACACCGCTGAGCCACCCTGGGATGTGGGCACTATGGGGACCTCAGCAGCTGATGCTGAAGGGCAAGTTGGCTGGCTGTACATAGGTGGCGATACATGGTGCCGGACTCTGCCACCAGCTGTTTCTGACGAAGAGCTGCCCCAGCTTCTTTCAGCAACTTCTCTCCTCCTACTACTCTCTGACTCCCCCTCTGAACTGTCCCACTCTTCATCTCCTCTATTGGGAACATACAGAGGATCCCTATTACCGTCATCATCGTAGTCATCCTGCCCAGCTTCGCTTGCCTCAGACAAATCCAAACTTGTACCATCAGTAGGTCCTTCATCCTCCTGACACGTTACATCCATAGTGTTGCCGCGTAACTCAGACATATTAGCTGGTGAAAATTCATCTGGCTGTAACAACAATGGCTGTGCATCAGTGATTTCAACACTAAATAATTCTTGCGAAGTGTCAAATGCAGCGGAAGTGGTGCTAGTAGTAGCGCTGGTGGCTGAGCAAGATGAGGTGTTCTGTGTCGCTAAATACTCAACCACGTCCTGACAATCTTGGGAGGTGATGGGACGTGCCTTCTTCCGAGCACTGTACTGTGGGCCAGGTCCACACGAAATTACATTTACACGACCTCGCGCAGACCTGCCGGGTGGCCTTCCTCTGGCTCTGGCACTACCTCTTCCTCTACCTGTTTTGTCCATATCGGGTATGCACGGAGTGGTATATCACACTGCGTGCACTCACGTAGGTAGGTGGGTTCACTTAACTGCACAGGTATGCGCACTGATGCGGTGGGTTCACTAAACAGAACAGGTATACAGTGGCGGGTTCACAGAACAGGTATGCAGTGGCAGGTTCACTGAACACAACAGGTATGCAGTGGCGGGTTCACTGAACAGGTATACAGTGGCGGGTCCACTGAACAGAACAGGTATGCAGTGGCGGGTTCACTAAACAGAACAGGTATACAGTGGCGGGTTCACTAAACAGAACAGGTATACAGTGGCGGGTTCACAGAACAGGTATGCAGTGGCAGGTTCACTGAACACAACAGGTATGCAGTGGCGGGTTCACTGAACAGGTATACAGTGGCGGGTCCACTGAACAGAACAGGTATGCAGTGGCGGGTTCACTAAACAGAACAGGTATACAGTGGCGGGTTCACTGAACAGAACAGGTATACAGTGGCGGGTTCACTAAACAGAACAGGTATACAGTGGCGGGTTCACAGAACAGGTATGCAGTGGCAGGTTCACTGAACACAACAGGTATGCAGTGGCGGGTTCACTGAACAGGTATACAGTGGCGGGTCCACTGAACAGAACAGGTATGCAGTGGCGGGTTCACTAAACAGAACAGGTATACAGTGGCGGGTTCACTAAACAGAACAGGTATACAGTGGCGGGTTCACTAAACAGAACAGGTATACAGTGGCGGGTTCACAGAACAGGTATGCAGTGGCAGGTTCACTGAACACAACAGGTATGCAGTGGCGGGTTCACTGAACAGGTATACAGTGGCGGGTCCACTGAACAGAACAGGTATGCAGTGGCGGGTTCACTAAACAGAACAGGTATACAGTGGCGGGTTCACAGAACAGGTATGCAGTGGCAGGTTCACTGAACACAACAGGTATGCAGTGGCGGGTTCACTGAACAGGTATACAGTGGCGGGTCCACTGAACAGAACAGGTATGCAGTGGTGGGTTCACTAAACAAAACAGGTATGCAGTGGCGGGTTCACTAAACAGAACAGGTATACAGTGGCGGGTTCACAGAACAGGTATGCAGTGGCAGGTTCACTGAACACAACAGGTATGCAGTGGCGGGTTCACTGAACAGGTATACAGTGGCGGGTCCACTAAACAGAACAGGTATGCAGTGGCGGGTTCACTAAACAGAACAGGTATACAGTGGCGGGTTCACTAAACAGAACAGGTATACAGTGGCGGGTTCACTAAACAGAACAGGTATACAGTGGCGGGTTCACAGAACAGGTATGCAGTGGCAGGTTCACTGAACACAACAGGTATGCAGTGGCAGGTTCACTGAACAGGTATACAGTGGCGGGTCCACTGAACAGAACAGGTATGCAGTGGCGGGTTCACTAAACAGAACAGGTATACAGTGGCGGGTCCACTGAACAGAACAGGTATGCAGTGGCGGGTTCACTAAACAGAACAGGTATACAGTGGCGGGTTCACTAAACAGAACAGGTATACAGTGGCGGGTTCACTAAACAGAACAGGTATACAGTGGCGGGTTCACAGAACAGGTATGCAGTGGCAGGTTCACTGAACACAACAGGTATGCAGTGGCGGGTTCACTGAACAGGTATACAGTGGCGGGTCCACTGAACAGAACAGGTATGCAGTGGCGGGTTCACTAAACAGAACAGGTATACAGTGGCGGGTTCACTAAACAGAACAGGTATGCAGTGGCGGGTTCACTGAACAGGTATACAGTGGCGGGTCCACTGAACAGAACAGGTATGCAGTGGCGGGTTCACTAAACAGAACAGGTATACAGTGGCGGGTTCACTAAACAGAACAGGTATACAGTGGCGGGTTCACAGAACAGGTATGCAGTGGCAGGTTCACTGAACACAACAGGTATGCAGTGACGGGTTCACTGAACAGGTATACAGTGGCGGGTCCACTGAACAGAACAGGTATGCAGTGGCGGGTTCACTAAACAGAACAGGTATACAGTGGCGGGTTCACAGAACAGGTATGCAGTGGCAGGTTCACTGAACACAACAGGTATGCAGTGGCGGGTTCACTGAACAGGTATACAGTGGCGGGTCCACTGAACAGAACAGGTATGCAGTGGCGGGTTCACTGAACAGGTATACAGTGGCGGGTCCACTGAACAGAACAGGTATGCAGTGGCGGGTTCACTGAACAGGTATGCAGTGGTGGGTTCACAGAACAGGTATGCAGTGGTGGGTTCACAGCACAGGTATGCAGTGGTGGGTTCAATGAACAGGTATACGGTGGCGGGTCCACTGAACAGAACAGGTATGCAGTGGCAGGTTCACTGAACAGGTATGCAGTGGTGGGTTCACAGCACAGGTATGCAGTGGTGGGTTCACAGCACAGGTATGCAGTGGTGGGTTCACAGCACAGGTATGCAGTGGTGGGTTCACAGCACAGAGGTATGCAGTGGTGGGTTCACAGCACAGGTATGCAGTGGTGGGTTCACAGAACAGGTATGCAGCCAGACAGGAACAAGTTAAGCCTAACTAATCTTTCCCTGAGAGACAGTCTGCAGCAGCTCGCCCTACTCTCACTAACGCAGGCAGCACACGAGTGACCGTAATGGCCGCCGCTGCCTGCCTTATATAAGGGGGGGTGGGGCTCCAGGGGCTAGTGTAGCCTAATTGGCTACACTGGGCCTGCTGACTGTGATGTAGAGGGTCAAAGTTGACCCTCCATGTGCTTTATGGGGCGAACCGAACTTCCGCAAAGGTTCGCCTGCGGGACGCGAACGCGAAGCACTGAAGTTCGCATGGAACCGTTCGCAGGCGAACCGTTCGGCCCAACTCTACTCCTGTACAATGTAAGCAGCGATAACAAAGTTAGGTAAAGTGAAAAGGTAAAAAGAAAGTGTAGCCTCCCTTTCTAAATCTTATTACACTTAAAGATGAACTGTAATGACATATAGAAGAACATAATAAATGATTCAGGATAACTATTTCAGCTTACCGTATTTTTCAGAATATAAGACACACTTGACTTCCTCTCCCCAAGAATAAGCGCCTGCATCTTATATTCCAAATATGGGGAGTCCTGACTTACAATTGCCTACTAATACAAACTGCTGACCCACCGCAATTTCAGCGACTCCCTCCCTGTGTCATCACCCTGTATGGTCTCCCCCCCCCAGCCTCCTCCGCTCCCCATGCGTAAAAACAATTAGCGGCAACGCTGCTGTTCACCTCATCCGGTGATTCCAACACTGAACTCAGGGCTCTCCACTCCTGCACAGCTCCCCTAGTGTTGGCTTCTGCTGATGATGTGATCAGCAGAAGCTGGCACTAGAGTCGCAGCGCCAGAGATGAGAGGTCTGCCCTCGCTGCGAGAGCTGCTGGATGAGGTTAGACATGGCTACTTAATTTTACATACTGGGAGCGGAGGAGAACAGGGGTAGGATCGAAGGACCACACAGCAGGACAGGAAGGGACACAGAGGCACACACAGAGGGACCGGAGGGAAACACAGGGGGACAGAAGGGGACAGACAGGGGGACTGGAGTATGACACAGGGGAATAGAAGGGGACACACGGGCAAAGGAGGACACAGGGGGACATAAGGGGGCAAAGGAGGACTTTTAGAATAAAATGATTCTTAGAAAAAGTACCCCTCAAAGAAAGCCTTATTGGTGGCGGAAAAAAACAAGATATAGATTGTTTTGTTGTGATAAGTAGTAATAAAGTTATAGACGAATGAAATGAAGGGGTGCTGACAGGTGAAAATTGCTGTTTTTTTATAAGAGGAAAACCCCTAGAGGTAAAGTGGTTAAGTAGCTTTTTCTCTGCATTTGTCAGCTAGTGAAGTAAATCCTGCATAGGTGCCCATTAACGATACAATCTTGATTGTACAATTTTAACAAATCTATGTAGTAGCAGGGTAAAGAGAGTGAATATACTTTGAATGGATACTTTAGGTAAATCCTCATGTTCTATAAAAGTGGTAAGGTTTTACAATCAGGATTGTATCAATAGTGGGCACCTTAAAGAGAATCTGTATTCACAAAATGAAGTATAAACAAACATCCCTGCCTGTTTGGGGTCATCTCCTAGCCCCCTCAGTAATATCTTTTTTTATAAAGAGGGTAAAAAAACTGTTTTATAAACTGTTTTGTAAACAGAAAAGATGGCCACCAAAACAGGAAGTACATCAGCAGAGCAGTGAACTCAGTTAATACACAGTGTTCAGTTTATCAGTCTGTGTTTATCAGCCTCACAGATAGCAGACAAGCTGACAGGGAGAGCAGGGACATTGTCTGTGAGGAATAATCATCACAGGAGCACTGGAGGGGCTTGATTTATTACAGAGATGGTGCAAGTAGAAAGTGCTGCAGTAAGCCAGAGCACAATTGAACAGCCTTAGGAACTTGTAGGATAGGAGAAATACTGCTCAAGTTTTTGTTACAGAGTCTCTTTAAGCTGTGTCTTATTAGAGCTGGAGCCAATTTTGCTGTAAATTGCTGAATGTAAATACATTTATGCACTTACATCTATTTGTATCCATCAAACATGCCATTACACACGCATCACATCTGCTGATTCTCACAGTGT